>NC_056725.1:244533365-244660865 GCF_019279795.1 Protopterus annectens | reverse complement strand
CAGGAAGGTTTTAATGTCATTAAAGTGAAGGGGAAGCATTACGGTTAGGGTTAGTATCCATTACTAAGGTTGTACAGAGAGGCAGAGAAACATTTATACTGGGAGAGGACTCCCCCATCAACATATCCCACTGTTAACACAAAATCTTCTCTTCAACATACTGCTGAGGTCATCCTTTCAAAAATGTACCCTCTCACTGTCAAAGTAAAACTTCTCCTGTGGGACGTGTTTGATACTATGTTCTCTACATCATGTAACTAGATAGATAGGTAGTACAAATCCAACAGTGGTGAACTTGTTTGTGGGGTCATGGCTCAAGTATCAGGTATCTATGGCTTTAGCAAACTGTGCTGTATCCAATTCTACTCAGGAGAAGCATTTAAACTGGGACATAGTTCCCTCATCACCTTATCCCAGTTTTAACACAAACATCTTCTCTGCAACACACTGCTGAGGTCAACCTTTCAAAAGTGTATTCTCTCACAGGAGAAGTCAGACCACTGCTGTGGCACATGCAGTTAATGCAGTTCTCTATAGATTTGTAACTAGATAGGTAGGTGGCTCAAATACAGCTCTGATTAAGGGTCTATATTATATTGTCAACAGGTGAAAATGTCGACTCTGACTTGTTTGACACCAAAATGTAGAACTACAAAATTAGCGAACAGCCAAATCACTAATTTCTTTCCAACAGAAAGAAATCGGTTGGCCGTTCTCTTACACCTGCCCTTTCCCTGAGTGTAGTGCAGTCTCGGAGTTAGAATATTTAGTTAGGGGGTGGGGGGGCACAGCCCCCCAAATTGGGGGGGGGTGAAGCTGCCCCCTTAAATATATTTGTTTATGTGTGCCATTGGTGTTTGGCCAACCAATTTCTTTCCAACGGTGATTTGGCTGTTCGCTAATTTTGTAGTTCGACATTTTGGTGTTGAACAAGTCAGACTCGACATTTCTACCTGTTAACAGTAAAATATAGACCCCTGATTAAGTAGCATTACTGTGTGTATTGTCATGTACTACTGGCTCCTTTATGACACACATTATGTACAATTCCACTTATGAGGCATATTTTTACTGGCAGAGGACCAACCTATAAATATCTAGCATTCTGTGGCAAAAGCCAGTTTTGAAAACACACTGATTATATAACACTTTAAAAAATGCATTATTTCATGGTTGTAATGCAGCTTCTTCTGTGTAGCTGACTGGTGATACTGCGCTGTCTAAACTGTGTAATGTAGATAGGTAAATAGTTTGAATCCAACATCAGGTAACTACTGTGAGCATGTGTTTTTCACTCATGCTATGTAGAAACAGCTTCAAATACATACAGTATTTGTAGTGTAGCTGTAAACTGTTATTTGGCTCTTCCACCACTTTCTTTTTTTTGGCAGAACCATCACCATGTTAAACAACGGTGATATCATCCATTCAAATGTGCACTGTCACAGCTATAAAACAACATGTCATGTGGTGCTTCCAATTTAGGTAATGATCTCTAGCTTGTGATCTAAGTGAGGTAGTCGGTTCAAATCCAGTTACTACTTAGTATTCCTTAGATTCAGCTGTGTTAGTATTACTGTGAATGTGCACATAGGTAACAATGTTGTCATCTACCTGTATGTAGAGCTGGCGATTCCTCTTATAATTCTATACATTTTTCACAGGTAATGCATTGTTTAGCACTGTTGATGCCATTTGATGAAATTTGACTTTTCTAATAGTAGTGGTAGCAAGCCATTTCCTCTGTTGTAAGGAAATGAGACAGTGTTCTGTATGTTGTTACCTTAGAAGGCTATGGGTTTGGATCTGTGATGATCTACCCATTGTGTATGATTGGGGCTCTACTGTCACAGTGACAATAGCATTATGTATCCCATGTGTTTGGGTATAAGTAGCATCATCATGCAATATTGTGTGACAATGAGACAGATTTCTCCACTCTCTTAACCAAAATGCAGGCACACATATGTCTTGTAGCAATAACATGATGTAATGCCTTCAAATACACTTGAATCTGTCTTTCAGATAACTGTGTCGGAAAGGAGCAGCTTAGGCAATGAAAGTAGTTATGGCACAGCCAGAACTCCACATTTTTAAGGTCTCGCACTCCAATTAAGGGGATGCATACCAATTACAACAGCAGACTGATGTAACCCCTTCAATGGTGTTCTTCATGATGCAACCAATATGCCTGTTTCTGTGGCATCAGTGGTTGATGCCCATCTCTCTGTGATCTGCCTGGCATGTGTTTGAGTCTGGCAAGATACAGATCTTGAGTATGTCAGGGATTGCTCTCTGGTACTGCTTATTTCCCAAACAATTATGCTGTGTATTACATTCGTTTATTTATTTATTTATTTATTTATTTTCAGTGTGTTTACCAGGGTGGTCCACTGGGCCTTGGGGAGCCTGTTTTCAATGGAGTCCTGGGGAGAAAAGCGTCAAGTTACAACTAGTTAAAGTAACAGTATTACAAATACAAATACAATACAATTAAAGAAAAGTAAAAATAAAATAAAATAAATTTTAGGTTACACAGAGCTACTAAGAAGTCATAGCTGTAAATCTACAGCGGTTAAAGAGAATTTAGAAAATAAAAATGTCAGAGTAGGTCAAGTTTCACAGTTTTAACAATAATCAAATGTCAGGGTAAATAAAGTATACCGTGTTACAGTCAGAGTAGATAAAGTGTCACAGTTTAACGATAATGAAATGTCAGGGTAGATAAGTATCACAGTATTAACAATAATCAAGTTAGTTCTAGCTGTAAAAGGTAGTGCAAAGGACCCCATATAATGCATTAAGGAGGAATAAAAAGTGACAGCTTGTTAAGAAGGTGTCAGCAGAAGTGTTTGAAGTAGGAGGTGATGTCTTCATGGATGTTTACATGTCTTCATGGAAACATTTATGTATTACTGTAATTCTTTTGTTAACACTCTACAGCTTCATAGGACATGATGGCTTATATAAAAGTTCTTAATGTGTATTATGCTGCAAAATCATCGCAAACCGTGAGTGGGCATGTGTTATGAGTCTTTCTTGTGTGTTGGTGTTGTTTAGTTGATGTTACAGTAGCCTTTATTGTAATTCGTTATGAGCATGTCCAGTATAATGATGTAGTAGATATGCAACATTTAGCAAAGAGAACTTAAATTACTGAATGTCATGAGAGATGTATTGTCATTTCTTATTCTTGGTTAGCATTTTACAGACTTTTCCTCTATAATGTTGGCCAATTTGTAAAAGTCTGCAATGGTGTTAGTGACCTGCAGGAGGAGTAAAACAACTTTTCTGACAGGCCAGTGTACATTGGGTGTGTGTACACTGAAAATCTCCAATGGTTCACTTACAAATACACATTAATGCTTCACCAGGGTGGGCTGTCCTGCAGTGCCATACACTTCTTACTATTGTTTTAACAAGGCTCACTTCAGAGCTAGATATCGATAAAAATATACTGTCTTCACATCTGTAGTTTAATAAACTTATTCTTGTCAGCATGTCTGGTGTGACAGTTACACCAGGAAGGGCACAAGTCATTTCACTGATTACAGTAACACAAATGCATCACAGTCACAAATAATTGTAGCTTGACATTTGCAACATTTGACCATTAGCTGATGTTTTATCTACATACTGCTGGCATGGACTTTTATTTTGCATATGTCTTGCATAGGCTATGTACACATTTGTAATTTACACAGAAATGCATTCTAGGCACATTGATATACATAATGACATTCAGAAACATAACCCATTTACCAGGGGATGGACTACACTTGACTTTTACCTTGATTTATATGCATTTTCGCACATGCCACATTGGCAAGACTCAGTCTACATGTACATATGTCACATCTACTATATTTAGAGAAGTGATAATATGTAATCAGGTCATTATTCTGTTTATATCCTGGTTAGTGCATCACCTCTGTGTATGTGGCATGTCCCTCTGTATTTTTGCAACATGCATACACAGCATGCATGAACATTCACTAACTTTCTACCATTCACATCATGCATGTTGCTTTAAAAAATGTTTATTTTCATCCATTAATACGATTATTGGAATGATTCCACATTCAGAAACACAGCCCATTTACCAGGGGATGGACTACATTTGACTTTTACCTTGATTTATATGCATTTTCGCACATGCCACATTGGCAAGACTCAGTCTACATGTACATATGTCACAACTACTATATTTAGAGAAGTGATAATATGTAATCAGGTCATTATTCTGTTTATATCCTGGTTAGTGTGTCACCTCTGTGTATGTGGCATGTCCCTCTGTATTTTTGCAACATGCATACACAGCATGCATGAACATTCACTAACTTTCTACTATTCACATCATGCATGTTGCTTAAAAAAATGTTTATTTTCATCCATTAATACGATTATTGGAATAATTCCACAGGTGCCTATGATTCTTGTCAATACTTCCACATTGTCTCAGGTGTTTACACTGCCATAACAAACGTCAGTATTGTTTCTTAACTACACATAAGGCAATGCCACCCTTGCAGTTCTTTTAACCTGCATGCGTGTTTTAACATCAATCATGTGGATGTAATTTATTACCTCAGATCACTCCCACAGTATACATTCCAATGGCAGACTACTTCAATACAACTGCCACATATGTGTAGCTAGGCATTCTCAGTGCAATCATGTTAGTAACACAAATATTGCTAAGATTGCCACAGAACATGTGTAGAATTTTTCTTTCTCTATGTGTCAAGAAAAGCGAACAGCATTTCTTTACTATATCAAGATAATTTATGCCAATAATGCTTTTTGTGCACTGATCATACTTTATATTATCTGACTACAGTTTCCATGATTAGCTTCACCTGCTTCTTGTCTGAGCTCTAATCCCTATATCTGAGTACAGTTTCCATTTTACCTTCCCTTGCATCTTTAATTCTTTTATTAAAGTTTGCTTTTCCTTGTATTATGCTATCAGCACATGCTCTAACCCTAAGTTTGCCTCCAGGCCACATATTTTGTTTATATTGTGTGCTCGAGCCTCTGTGTACCTTTTTGTGGCCACTAATGCTTGCGCTGGGCATAAGTAGGTGTTGATAAATGTGTAGGCTTCTTTAGTAGCTTGCATATTCAATGAGCACTGCTGATAATCATGTTACCACACACAAATTATGCAGGCTTAGTGGGAAGTATACATAATTGTTAATGAATCCCTGGGAATGTATTATCACAATACTTCCTTACTGCAACATAAGCCTACAGCAGTTAGTTGGCTATTTACAGTGTACAATATACATATATAAGGGGAGGTATAACACTTAGGAGTGGAGAAGAACAGGAGATAGAGTTTAGAGAACAGGTAGTGCACCCCAATGACACTAATTTCCATATTTTGTGTGCCATGCTATAATGAAAATCCCATATATGGCAATAATACAATCAACTTAAAAAGTAAAAACATAGTATTATAAGTCATTTCTAGAACACAAAATAGCTGATTGTTGTTTGACCTTAACCATGGTCTGCTTCTGTACTGCTGAGAACAATTAACATGAAGGAAGCAATATTCATTTGTTACAGGATCTTTTTTCATTAAGATTTAAAAATCAAAGAAGTTCTACAGCAAATGAGTACAGGACAAAGGCAGAGAAGCATTGGGAAAACACAGCATCATCTAAATAACAAAAAAATGAATAAATAAAATAAAATCCTGTTTTGACAAGGGCAGCATGGGAAACAAGCACTTTATCCCTCAGAGACAGACAAGTGTTGCAGCTATACTGATTTATGATTACACAATGACCTTTAAATTATGTTAGTATGTCATTATTAATGCAGTCAGGGCAATACACCAAACTCCACTATCTACAAATGTGAAATGTTTCTTCCTTTTGTAAAGTGCTCATTACTACAGCTTACATTTAGAGCTTATCTACTCAATGGAAACCCTGGCTTATGAGAAGTTGCCTATGTATTTCAATATTATATACAGGCATAGCAAGATTATCATTGAAGGAATTTATTTTCTGATGTTTCAGGATTGTAAGGGAAAGTCTGTTCCATACTCTTGGAAGATACTGCATAATCTGTTACTTTCTTTTATTATTGATATTTATTTTAGGCATTAAGTTCCCTAATGTAGTGTAACTCTCCAGCCCCAACGCAGTGCTGCTGTCCAGGCATAGACCTTCAGATAGCAGTGGTATAAATATTGCTTTATAGATCAGACAGACATCTTCTCTATGTAACATATACAATTTAACAGAATAATATGGCGGTTTCTGAAGCCTTTCAAAACATCTCAAGCAGTGCAACTATGCATTTTTTAGTAAATCATACCTTCTGAAGCTCTTCCAGGATTCTTGTACAGAGGCCACAAAACACAGCATTGTATTTAATAACTGATCAGATCAGTGAGTAAAAAGTGGTACAGTGATCCCTTTCGAATGTTAAGATATGCCCTTTGGAATTAGAACAGCGACATGATATGGTTTCCTGATGTTTTTAAATACACACTTTTCAAAGTCTAAATTGTTTTCCTCCAATATACCAAAATAGTACTGGTTTCATTTTTATGATTTGATTATTTATTTTGTAATCATAGTCTGCAACCATTTTTCTATGTCTCATGATATACATTTACTGGCATTAATAGAGAAGTAATTTAAGGTGAACCAAATGTATATATTTTGAAGACCATCTTAGAGAATTTCAGCATCTTTTAGTGAAGTAATCCTGTTACTCAGTTCTTAGTCAATAACTTATTTGGTTATTTACAACTGTTTTCTCACTTTTGTATCAAAGAATCAAATCTAGAAGTAAGTGTTCCTACTACAGAGCCCCATGGAATACCACTGGTAACTCCAGTCGGTATGGAAAATTAAATGTCCACCTAGAGTTGTGGCATCCTGTTGCTTGATGATCACTAATTGAATTATATACAAATTTTAATGCTAATAATTTGTCAGCTGTTCCCTTATGTTGGGCAGCAATAAATCCATTTTAAATTTCAAATAAATTGTGATACACTGGCAGCCCTTTATCATGTGCTCTGTTGATACTTCAAAAGGTTTGATAAGACAAGACCTCTCTTTAGCAAACTACTACTGCTCCTTTATGACTCTCTCAAGATTTTTACTTAAAATCCTAGTCATATGGATGTGTCTATAATTGCTTGGGTCTTGTGAATTTCCTGTTGTGGCTTGGAACTTATACAGCCTGTCACCAAAGGACAAGGATGTGTCCAGGTTCTAACATTTTAAGTAACATGATTGATGTGGGTTTAATCATTTTTTATTGATACTATAACCAAAAAACAAGCCAGCCAACTGCCAAATGTGACACACATACAACAAATGTGAGCCAACCAACATGGTGCAAGAGCTAATAAAAATAACCAGATGGCAGATGCCATATGCTGACCGTCTAAAAAACCTCCAGCTATACTCTGTGGCATATCGTCTACTCAGAGGCAATATCTGCTTAACATACAAGACCATGTCAAACCCTGAGCTGTTGGACATGCTCCACTTAAAAAATCCCAATCCCTCAGAGCCACACGCTCCAGGGATCTAAACCTTGTCATCACAATGAACAAAACATGCTGGAGGGATAGGTTCCTGACCCAGAGACTCCCCATACTCTGGAATAGACTGCCCATACATGTCAAGCAGAGTGCCTCATTGGCCCTCTTCAAAAGGAACCTTGATGATTGGATGGGAGATAGGAAATTCACCCCGGGGATCATGTCAGTTGCCCTGCTAGACAGGGGCCCAGAGAATAAATATTGTGGGAAGAAATATCCAGGGAATTGTTATGGCTAGGCTTGCATAGGCCCTAGGGCCGATAGCCAAGTACCAACCTATGAACATATGAACCTATGAACCAGCCAAAATACAGGTGTAGATAAAAATAAAGGCAGCCAAATTTATTCAGAAAGGTTAGTGCTTTTTCGGGGTTACCTCTTCTTCAGACCAACTATGTCAGGTGTAGTTGGACCCCACAACCCCAGGATGAATGAGCCAGTGTTGGCCACTCACTCTCATCCTCCCTTGAGCCCTCCTTCTGTGGTGCGACTAATAAAACATGGGCCCCTCTGTGTTATGGGGCCTGGTTAAAACTTGCAAACTTTATTATCGTTTTAATACGGATCTAAGATAATCATCAAAGAAGACACCAAAACTAAGATAGAAGGAGTTTTTGGAAAAAGCACAGGAGTTTAATGTGATGTGGTATTATCCTTCTTTATGATAACTAGGATATCAGAATGAAAACACATGCACACAGACACCCAGACACTCTGACACAGTGTACAACCCCCGACTGTGCCAGCTCATCCCCATCATCCTTATCAGAAGCTACAGATCCTCCAGCATCTGATGGGGAAGTTGTACAGTGTTGGTGCTGGATAAAGACTCACCTGTGAGTACAACAAAGCAAAAACTATCCAGTGTTAGTAGCAACTGGCACCACAACTGCACATGCATATGATGTCTTTACAACCATTAAAATATCATAAGAAGTAATACTCCTAGCAATACCTTGTGTAGATGGACATGGAACTTATATCACCGATGTGCCTATAAGCCATAAGTCAGGCATATTATAAACTCTAATGTGACTAAAAGATAAGGATGAATTGCAGCTATTTGTACTATATAGGACTACAATCCTAGGGTATCTGCAGTATAAATATTCTAGGGCCTGTCCAGCTCTGCATTGACATCCAGCAACACACTGTGGAACACTGTGGAAGTGGTATCCCTTTTTAGTGTAGCCAAGAATTCCCTGTCTATGAAAGGAGGGAGGGGTTGGTAGATGGCCTATCATCAGTTGACTTTCATTCCCATGGCAAGGACGCTGCTCTGCTATGTAGGTGGCAACACAGATCATATCTGTCACTCTGTGGTGAATCACATCATAACTATGATCCTGAACACCCACTACATTAAACTGGCAGCAGTTTCACAGTAGACATGGTCATGGAAGGACTTATCAGTAGAATGGACTGCAAAGGGCAATCTACTGTGGAGACAGAGGGTCTCTAATACCACCTCATTCTCAGCATCTGTAAACCTTGATGCAGAAGCACCACCTGATGCAGTATCTTTCTTCTGGGCCTGCATTATAGGCTAACTCTGTTAGTATGGAAACAGTGGAATTAACGGGTCTATATTATGATATCGCGCACTCACAACAGCGAACGACACATAATCGACCCCATGTAAGCGAAAGCTTACAATAACCTCAGAACAGTGATTTGTTTCCAAGGGAAAAAAAATCGCTGTTTCGAAATTAAAAAAAAAAAAAAAAAAACGTAAAACATTACATAAACCCCTCACAACACCCTACTTAAATATACCAACTCCGACATTGCACTACAGTGCCGAAAATGGCAAAGTAGCGAAAGTAGCCAAGCAAATTCTTTCCCAGGGAAAGAATTCACTGAAAAGCTGCTTCGCTATTTTGCCTTTTTGTGCTTTTCAGTTCGATGAATATGCATTCCACAAACTGTGTCTGCGATGGGGTAATAGGGAACCAAATTAAAAGTCATGGTCCCATACCCCTCACCTCTTAGCACAAGAAATATGAACAGAGCCTGAAATAATGAGGGGGGTCAAAGACCTAAAATAGGGGCAGATTTTAAATATTGCTCTTGTAAACTTAGAAAGTTACTAGAATAACAGGATTTGTGTTACCATGCATTTTCTGAAAGAAATGAAGTCTGGAATGGAAACATCTGTCATTATTTAGTGACTTCAGTCCTCACTGATTTGCCCCAAATCAAAAATTCTATGAGGAAAAAGCCAAAAATATGAGGCAAAAATCAAATAATCTGTGAAATTCTGAACAGTTAAGAGGTATGCATGGTCCTAGACTTAACAAATCTGCACACTACCACTATTCTACTAGCTCACCTGGCATGCTATAGCTGTAAATGACAATGAAATATCTGTATCCACAAACATTCTTTAAGCAAATGTGAGGTATCAATCTGTCCTGAGGTCATATCCCCACTACACAAGCATAGTAGTGCAACTTAACAAGAACAGATGACAGTTACAATAGCAGTGTTATAAAGGTTGTAGCTAACTATGCATGTGCCTAGCATATAACACACACAATAGTATTACACAGTACTGCACCTCCCACTTAATTTAACAGTCCTGCAGGCTTATATGTTCAGTACACTAGCAATGTATCTCTTAAGACAATGTTCATGAATACGTTTAGAAGCACTGATAAACTGACATCCCTTAGGTTCATAGGTGAACACTAAGTTAACTGCCCTCAAGGGCCATTTTAAGCCTAGCCATAAAACCCAGGTTGGAATCAAACCTTGTACCTTGTATTTATGAGGTTATAACCTTAACTATTATACCAAACCCACCACCCTTCAAAATAAGTGTTATCTGAATTTGAACCCTAGATCACCTTTGAGATATTTCTAAAGTCAGTGAACTTATACCTTGTGCCGCAGAGGAAGCTAAAGTATCTTCTGAACGTTACTTGAGTGAGGGCAGCAGGACCTGGACTCATGCTCTTCTGGCTACAGACAGAAGCATGCACACACAAAAGTAGACCTCTGTCATATTAGAACCCCTACCTATCCAATTACACAAGCTAGAGAGCACAGGACTTGATGCACGCGCCACTGCAGAAGTCTTCATGTGTGTGATGGATGGCCTTACATTAAACAGATAACTTGGACAAATAAGTAGATGTGTAAACATAGCATTTATCATAAAGGAGCAGCTGTCTCACTCAGGAACAAAACATTTCATCAAAAACAGGTCACAGGATTTAATGCAGCGTAGTGAAGTTTGTTTGTGTAGTGTGATGAGAAACAGGGCTTTTCACTATGATTAAGTCATGCAAAGCTTGATCTCTGTGTGTGATGATTGTGCCAGTTAGGGCTCATCTTATTACTGTTCCTGGATAGCTCAATTGGTATGATGAGTAGACCTCATAAACCTTGAGTAGATTTCTACATGATGCCATATATGCACCTGTGTCCCTACGAGTAGCACCTCGTCCCTGTGTTGCACATAGTAGAGTTGATGTAACTTATGCCTCTGAAGATGGAGTCACTGCAGGACATCAGTTCTCAATAACAGACAGAAGGATGAAGGTCTACTGAGCTTCACACCTTAAAGTGACACTGGCACCATAATAATAATAATATACAGTATCTATATTATATTTGAGTTGTCCATTGATGTCCATCATTGCAAAAAGAAAAGGTCATATGAGAACTGTTTTGGGCACCAATAATCTGCCATTTTCCCTTGAGATCCTTGAAGATGAGACAGCTGTCTATGGCTTGAGTATGTGAGGGTAGTATTCTTTTTCAAGCACAGAGGTGCTCTGAAGAGGAGTCCAAATTTTGTTTTTGACGTACTTCATAAGCATTTTCAACACGGACTCCTGTAGGAGGGCTATACTAGGCCACAGTATAAAGTCAATGCCAGGAATAGTTTAGACAAGGCTGTTACTCATGCTAATGTTGTCACATGCATGGAGGAACAGTGCTGTCATTAATACAGTGACATGAGTTGATGCAAGTCTGACCTCCTTTGCTGATGGAAAGCTGTAGTTAGAGCATGGGCACTACCTCAGTGCAGCAAGCATACCATCGTTAGCTAAGCAAATACACTTCCACTGCATGGTTCCATCCAATGTCTTATTATGCCTTGTTTATTTCTCTGGCTTCTGCAGCGATAAAAAGGAATCAGGAGAAGCATAAGAACAGATTACAGTGCCAGAGAGAGTTCTGTAGAAATTACACATGCTATTGTAAAATATCTCTGCATAGCAACAACTGAAGGCATTAAAAATAATTATGTATAACTTTTATACAGCAGTGCCACATGTGTCAGTATTGGCATAGCTAAAGGATAGCAGTATGTTTCAGCAATGTTAGAAGTGTGCTTCTACATGCCTCATCATGTTAAGTCTATGCACTTTGATATTGTTGGGATGGTTGTGGTTTTAATTCCATCCTCCCTGCAAAGTTATGTTGTTTTGGAAAAACATATTTGCCCTTCTAGTAATATCAGTGAAATACTACACAATCTATATATGTAAGATTTATAAATAGCAGTTTGTTTTGCATTTCACAATTTACAATATAAATATTTGTCACTTGTTAATCATCTGTGATGGACATATTTATTGCGTGATTTGCATGTTTGTTTTGTATGTATACATTTTATTATTGTCAAAAATTACATCTCTGGTCACAAGCACACATGTAGCATCTTAATAAACAGCTCCTGGTGTTAATACTCATTTAAGTCAGACTGCATGTGAGGATAGCTTTAGGCATAGTCCCCCTCCATAAGTTATATTCAGATAAACAGGTTGATGAAACTTGTGTTTTACTATATATGTATCAACATAGTTAAGAATGCAGTTTACATTGTGATTCTATTTCTCTTCCTCCACCCTCTTTGTCACTATTATTTCTCGTACATACATTTACTTTGTCTATTTATTTATTTTTTTATTTCTCTCCATTTATTTTAAAGTTATATGCAGCAGCACAATGGCCTGCACCTATCCCACTGGCAAGGCCTGTAGTCCCCGGTCTGCACATTAGGGTTCCAGCCTACCACAGTTGCCTTGACACCTCCTGCCATACCTGCATCACCTGCATCAGGTAGCCTGCACTGGGGGCTGGTACAGTAGTACCCCTCAGTAGCATTGCAAGTGAAGGTGTTGCTTTTGCACCTGTCAGGAGCTGGTAGATCTTATCTGGGAGATAATAGACAGATGGTTAGATGCCTTCATCGACCACATGGAGACCATGCTCTAGCAACTCATTGAGTTACACTCCTCCCCAGCTCCTTCTCCATCTTCTGAGGCAGGACAGAGTGGTGACATGACCATGTGTGATGAAATATCTCCATCTATGTCTCAGCTGGCAGAGACTAAATCTGAAAACAACCAATCCTTTCCCCAACCTGGTGTTGCCCACCTTTTTGTATCCATTCCTACTCCTGTATATTGTACAATACACCCATCCCCATTGCTTTCCTTCTGTTTTAATGATGTTTTCTTCACCATTATGTTACCCTGCCTTCATTTTGTTACATCACACCCTGTCAGTAGGTCTGTCTTTCTCTGCTACCCAACCTCCCCTACTTACCCAACTCTTATTTCCCTAAGGTCCTTTCCCAACTTTCCATTCTCAGAAAAAAAGGATCCTATCCCATCTAAATCCTTTTCTCTCCTTATTTACTCATATTGTGCTCATTTCAACCCATTAATCTTGTCGCAAATCCTCCTTCTGTGGTCATATATTGAGTGATGATTAGCAAAGAGCAATGTCAGTGCCCATATATAACCAATGGAAAATGGCACTCTTCATCCTGTGGCAAAAAAGAATATTATTCTAAAACTTGGGACAGAGTTGTTAGCAGGTTCTTCCACTGGAGGAAATTAAAAGGAAGTTACCTCTATTTAGCACCCTTAATGGCTAATGTAGCAAAAAAGAAGTTTATTCTAAAACCTGGGACAGAGTTGTTAGCAAGTTCTTCCACTGGAGGAAATTAAAAGGAAGTTACCTCGATTTAGCACCCATTAATCGCTATACTTCAGCTTCAGCAGTTTGCTTAAAGAATTTAAATGCAGCTTGAAAGCTCCTACACAGGAAGTTTGAGACAAAAGGTTTGAGGAGATAAGGTAGTCCTTAAATACAAAGGGACATATAGACTCTGTTTTGTTAATTCAGAATCCTTGTTAGCGCAGTTGTTGACCATGGGTAACTCTATGTTGGATGATAGGTTGGTGCTCAAGGAACAGATAGGTTGTTATATAGCAGTTTATATAGGGAATAATTTGTTGTAAACAAGTTGCTGTATTTATGGAATTTCATGCCCCCCACCACCTGTTGACACTGAGATGTGGATAATACAACTTATTTTCATATGGTGCGGTCTTGTCCAGAATGGGAGACATTTTACTAGGGATAGCATGGGGTCTTACAGTGCCTTTGACTTTTAGGAGTGACTTGAAATTCTGCCTGTTTGGCATCTCAGGAACAACATCAGTGTGAATGATAGCACAGAATGTTATGAAAATCATAACTGTGGTTACTGCATTTTTATCCTGCATATTTGCTAATTGTAAAAACTTTTTTGATGGCTGGGTAAAATCCATTCTGAGCTTGAGCTACAGGCTTGAGTCCCGAACTCACTCTAAGATCAAGTAGTAGAATGGTCCTCAATATAGTGTTATTTCATTAAGTCTATGATAAAGATTGTTCTTGTTTTCTGCTTTTCTCTTTGTAAATGTGTACTGTTTGTGCATCATGTGTTTAGTAGCAGATATAAAAAAGTTTCTTATCTTACTGTATATACATGAACATGAAAGTGGCATTGATATTTTATCTATTCAACAAGGAGTTGTGTTTAAATAAGAAATACCATCTCTAAATGCAGATGAGTGCCACTGCAAGGCGACATGCTAATTCATTAAGTTGAACTGCTGCCATACCTTGGTGTATCCATGAAGTTATCTGTATAGTGTTAATGCAATAGATGGAAGTTTCTAAGGCCTGAGGGTTGTTTTTTTATTATAATGATCAGTTTCCGGACTGCTAATGGGTTAGATTTTCCTAATGTGCGTTTTATGACTTCTTCAGTCTGAGTGCTTCTGTGGCTCATCTTGTTCAGGAAATGAAGGTATAATTCAAGTAGACTGAGCTTATGGGTCAACTTCCCTGAGGGTTTCATATTTTCCTTTTCTGATGATATTCACATTATAGTGCAGGTACATTGATCTAACTCTGATGTTGTCAGGACGGTTGTAAGCTGGTACATCATGTTAGTTTACTGCATCACACCTCCCATGTCTAAGTTTAATATAATTCTGCATTCAAGGATTGTCATACTCCCCTTCTCTATACTGTTGTGCAGCCCTGCTTTGATAGATAGTTTTCTCAGCACTCTTCTGCCCATCTCTGAGGTTTGTGTTACTGTAGGCAAACCTCTACACTCGACCCTTGTCCATCAATTATACTTTTCCATTCACAGACACTACTCTGCAAATATATCTCTGTAAATTACATTACTACAATTGTCAACATAGTTTTCCCACCCGTGTGTGAGAACTCACGGTGATTACTAGAGGTGCTTGCCCACATTCAGTGTTTACTGCAGCTTGTCATATTTTAACCTGGCTACAAGGTAGTCTAACACTCAATTTTGTACTGTGGCCATGATGAGGATCTGTCATTATGCATAATGGTCTGGCCATATAAATGAGTAATGAGCATTTGGGCTCTTCATCACAGCTCTCAACAACTTAGCACAAAAAATCTAGACAATCTAAAAATAACAGGGAGACAAAGCCCCAAAAATAGGACAATTTTTAAATATTGGTGTTATAAACTTTAAAAAAATGGTAGAATAAAAGGTCTTGTGTCACCATACATTTTCTGGAGGATATGAAGACTGAAACTCAAATGCTTGTCATTATTTAGTGAATTCAGTCCTCACTGATTTACCACAAAAGTCCAGAAAACCAAACATTTTATGAGGAACAGACCAAAAATAAGAGACAAAAATCTGGATATTCTGGAAAAACCTGGAGAGTTGACAGGTATGCTCATCATGGATCCCATGTAAATAGTGCTTTCTCAGCCATGATCATGGGCACAGCATTTCTGAATAATCAGGATATTTTTCTCTAAAATTTCTATGTGCATTTCACTTTGTGTGATACTGCCACATATTTTTCTGAAAGTTCAGAACTTTTTGTAGTTTTAATATGGATCTAAAATAGCCACTAGATAACAAAAAAGGCATAAGAAAGAAAATTCATGGAAAACAGCAGAGAAGGTTAATGTAATTTAATGTCATGTTTTGTGAAGTAACATCTTCATTAGATCCTGTGGGATAGTTGACGAACACAAAGTATATGGAACTGACAATTTTAGAGTAAAACTTGCTAGACACGTAGAGGCTGTTCCATGTGGGAAGTGATAAGAGTGCATCATTTTTAAACCATCAGCTTCTTGTATTCACTGCGGAAAATGAGAATCAGAAAGCAAGTGAAATGGTCAAAAATAAAAGAATGAATATAAAGAAAATGACAAGAAGAAAAAGAAAGAAAATATTCAAGTCCACAAATATAGTGGCACGTATAGAAAACTCATAGACCAAGATTTGACTCATGATTGGTTAAGGAAAAGTAAATTTAAACCAAAAGATGAAAGGCTAGTAATGGTGGCCCAAGATAGTAGGCTATGTACATGTTGGTTTGCAGTTCCTATGGATAAAATTGGGAGAAACAGACAAATACAGGTTCCATAAGCAGAAATGGAGAAGGTTGAGCATCTTGCTGCTGACTGAGATACACTTATGGCTGAGGGTCTTTATAATGGAGGGCACAATAATGTAGCCAGAACGCTGCCACACTGGGGATTGTGCAAATATTACAATAAACAAGTATATGAGAAGCATTGGAAACATGAACCACAAAATATTATTGATAATGCTGAAGTCATGATCACATGGAATCACACAATATTAATGTTTAAAAAATAGAGGAAAGAAAATCAGATATGAAGTTCTAGAAGAATGACAGAAGTACCATTAATCGTTCATATAGCTACACCCTAGCATTATGGAGTCTTACATATCAAAAGAGACAAAGTCATAAAATACCAGGATTTGGAATCAGAAACTAGAACAATGTTGACTAAAGAGACTAGACAGTTCAAAAAGTAGTAGGAGCAACAGGGCTACTAAAACGAATTTTCAAACATACTTAAATATGGCATAAATACATGCAACCCAGTATGAACCACAGAAGGAAGCAGTTCTGGGTTCATTGCAGGTGCTGAGAAAGGCATTCTTGTAAACATCAAAGAATGAAGAAGTATGTATCTCATGAATTTTGATCATAACCTGACTTAGGAATGGGGGCCATTCCCCTCACAGTATTAGAAACCTAAAACGTTTGAGAAATTAAAATAAGTAAATAAATAAATGGAAATGCATAGTGCATGTTAGTGTTTTTTAATTAAAACATGAGACACAGTACAAATGTTGTAAAAGACTATTACTGACACCTGAGGCGATCCATGTTTATTATTATTATTATTATTATTATTATTATTATTATTATTAGCATCATCATCATTATTATTATTTTCTTGTTTTATGAAGGATGCTGACATTTTTCTAAGTTAAGCCATTTTGAATTTCTTATGGTTGCACCTATTTTGGAAGTCTTCAACTTCTTTCAAGGTCAATTAATTGATTTTAAGAGGTACTGATTTTCAGGATGGACATGTCTGCAGATGAGTATAGTGTTCCTTATAAAAAGAGAGTGTGAAAGGGACAGAGAGATTGTGCACTCTGCCCCCCCACACACACATGCATGCATGCATGCCCAGGCATACATGTACACACACACAAACACACACACATGCACTCACACACACACACACACACACACACACACACACACACACACACACACACACACACACGCACACGCACACGCACACTCGCACGCGCACACACACACTCATACACACACGCACACACACACACACACACACACACATGCACACGCACACAAGCACACACACACACACACACACACACACACACACACACACACACACACACACACACACACACACATGCACATCCACTCATCAACAACCAAGCCTCCCACGCTTGAGCACATTCACAGAAACACTGAGCTCTAGTCTCACATAAACAAACCAACACACAGATACAAATATGCAGACTTTATTCCCCATGTACCGCCCCTTCTGTGAGCATCTACACAGACACTCATATGCACAAATGCATACTAACACAACCTCTACCCTCCCATCTTCACTGAACTTACTTGGACTACAAGTACTATGACAGGAGTAAAAGTAACTGCCATGATTTAATGATGGGTCACTTTTTCCTTTTAGAGTAAATTTTTACTTGGCCAAGTAATTCTCTGAATCACTCAGCCAGGCAAATCAGGAGCCACAGACATTTCTAGAGGAGAGCACATGACTAATTAGCATTGTCTTCTCTCTCAGACTGCTGCATTAGCATACCGCTTTGCCTGCAAAACCACTAGCTGCACTAAGACTTTCACAAGGGGAAAATAGCAATAGCAGCCTCTGAATCGATAAGGCTTAGCAAAAACCAGAAACCTTCCAAGCTAAGGCTAACACATTGCATTAAGCCTTTTTGAACCCTTGCACTTGATTGTTTTGTTCTAAAATGTGAAACATATTGAAAGAACAGAGCCTTTCCAACACAGTACAAATTGTTTTGAAAGGACTAAAACTCTGTAAGTATCCATTTCTAAGTATACTAATCCCATCCAGAGTGAGTGTTTGGGGAATTGTGACTAACAGCCTCTGTATTTTCCTCTTTCTTTTTTCGGTTATTTACTATAGTACTCGCATAGGCTGTATATGTGGAAACTGATGTTCTTATGTGGCAACTGATGTTCTTATATGGATGATTTCTATCTCTAAAACTAAAGTTTACCAGAGATGCAAAATAGTGTCATAATGAGCAGAGAGAGAGAGAGAGAGAGAGAGAGAGAAATAAACAGAAACAGCAGAAAAAAGAAAGAGAGAAAAAATTGTGTATATGTGTGTGCTTGTGGTATGCATGTGTGTGTTCACTTTTGTGCATTTGATTGAGTAGTTCAGGTCTAAACACTTATGTAAATGCTCTTTTATATATCCTTAAAAGCCATTCAAAAATAGATTGGCAACGTGAGTGGTCAGTGCACTCTAAGTATATATGTGCATGCTCTGATGAAATCCTCATACATGTCACATTAATGACATTTTGCATCATATCAATTTCTGTACATTAAGACTCATATTTCTATATAATTTTGCCTATTTCACAGTGTTTTGCTGCTTCCAGAACTGCTTCAGTGTTTCTGTACTATGCCATAACATTTCCGGATCGGAATATCCACATTTTTTACATCAAAGCAAAATGTGCAAGTCATGTTCTGCTCCTTCATATATTACATTTTGTGGGCATTTCTACAAGCTAGTTTTCACTACAGTGCTTTTTTGGTATACTTTTATATCTCCATTCAACCTATTCTTTCTTATGGGTTTACTTTGTATTATTGAAACCAAGCTTCCCAAAGCCCTCTTGCCAATCACACTATCCCAGTGGTCCATCTGACTTCCTCAGTAAGTTAACCAAGTAATGTTATTTTAAAGTACTTATGCAGAGCTGGATATACCGCCTACTCTGGAGAAGTGGTGTTTTGCCCTCACACCCTCAGTCAGTAAATATTCTACTTCCAAGGTCAAAACGAAATTTTAAAAAGAGAATTAGCATAAGCTGTTTGTCTCCATGTGACTGTAACCAACTATTTAAACTAATCAATGATATTTAGTGATCAGGGGGTAATGCCCCCCAAACTGGGTGTATACCACCTCTGCAAAAAACATTAGTAATGTACTCTACATTGATTAGAAATAAGCTTGTGCAAGGTAGACAAAACTAAATATATTAACCTTCTTTAAGCTTATTACTTTTCTTAACCAAAATCTCAAACCTGACATATATTTGCCATTTCCATTCTTCAATTGTATTGTTTTTGACTGTAAAACGTCTTCAGATGTCACATACCACCCTCTCTGTGCAGTAGTTTTTCCTTGTACTCCCATATTGCATCTACAAACTGTGTCACCTCATACTCATATGCCAGTTTTAGTGATAGATGGAATCTACTTGGATTCCACTTATGCCCTTATGATACTTAAAAGTTTATGTTTGTTCAATGAATACTTTATTCAAGACCAAACTTATTAAGCTAATTTCATCATCTGTTTTCATGACAATGAATCATTTTCTCTATCTTGCTCTGAGCTGATAATATTTGGGTTGTGCCAGTACAATAAGATCACCTGAACTAGATGTTGTGCAGGGATCTTACAAACTGAGCACATAGTGGGGTAATAGATTCATATTTACTGTTGGCGATGTCTTCTTCCTGCATATCGCCTAATATTTCATAACATCCAGCTGTGTATTCTTTCATATTCTCCTCCAAGGTGTCTACTTCCTGGATGCATTATTTTGCATTTTATATATCAAATTTAAGCTGTCATATAGTAATCCATTCTTGTAATCTTGTCAGGTTTATTATTGCTTCTGTGCCTACTTTTATATCAGCTGCCTTGCACAGCTGTCTGACATCAGCAGTGAAGCACATTATCCTTCTATTCCTTCTGTAAGTGACATTTGAAAGACATCGACAAAGACAGCGCTTAGTATTTACTCTAATCACGCTTGTTCCACTGTCCATTTATATCTGTCCATTTATTATTGCCCTTTGTGCTTTACTCCATGCCAGTGTCTTATCAATAATACTAAGGATGAACTTCTTCATATATATTCACTAACTTTTCATGTAGCACCGTGTATAATATCTTGCTAAAGTCTAAACTGCATTACAGATTTTTAAATGAGATTATGCATTTCTGTGAATGGATTGCAGTTTTAAGTTACCTCCAGATGATATATAAACAGTCTCTTCTGAAATCCCATGTACTAGTTTTGTATCACCCTATCCTGCCCTATCTCACACCCCATCATAATCATACCTTTGCAAATCAGTATTGCTTTGCATGACGTACCACATTCCCTGTGTCAGAAGACAGCATAAAATGTCAGTTTACAATGTAGTTCTTGTTTGAACACATCATAAATCTTTCAAATCTACATTCTATCCATAATAACTCCTATATTTCCCTTGTATTAAAGTGCACTTCCACTTGATTTACTAGTCAGGGTGTAAACATGCCTGTTTAGCATTCTGACTACTTTGCATAGCCTTATACTGCATATGTCTCTCCTTGTCTAACTTCTCCTATACCATGTCATTACACATAGCATGATCGTTCCTTCTACACGACCCCTCACCTGCAGCCTCAGCTGACTCGCACTTCTTGTTTCAGAACTTCTGTCTAATAATACTTGTGCAATGACAGCCCCTGACTTTTCTCCAAGAATAACATGAATTTTATTATCACTGCACTTATGCCAAAACAACACAAACCTATGCCAGTTTTGATTAAACCACAGATGATGTGTAAATAACAGTGATTTATTCCTTGTTCTTCCAGGGGATATTACTTCAAATGCCTGCCTTTCCTTCCAAAACTGTATTCTTAGAGATCCTGATGTCTGTGTTAGTCAGACCTTTTAAAATATTACACACAAATTACTGAGTCATAAGAAATAAAGCTGAACTGCTGCATACATTGACAGAACAATGTATTTTATTTATTTATTTATTTATTGACATTTGATGACCGGGAAAGTCCAACTGGGTCAGGAACCCATTTTCAGTGGAGGCACGGGAAGAGAAGCTCCAAAACAGATATAGAACATAGAAATGTTTTTTTCAGTTAAACTAAATAATACATACGTTGCAGGTACAGGTATTAATAGCTAATAACAGTTATTCATAAGCATTCATGTTCGTAAACATAATACAGTTTGGACTGTTGATAGACCAGAATTGCAACAATTCTAAATAGTTCTGTCAAAGTCAAGTTTAGCAATGTACATTACTGGCAGAACATGATAAGTAAACAGAAGGCATAAAATATAGAAATTGTGCTTTGTATGTGTAAGGGCCGAAGTTAAGCAATGGTAGACGAAGTAAGGAAGAGAGTAACATCAGGTAGTGAACTGTAGTATAAGTTAAAGAGATGAGGTGATGAAGAGGACATAAGTGTGGACTAGATTTCTTTGAGATATCAGAGAATGTTAAGGAGTGATTTGGTAGGGAGGTTAATAAGATAGATAATGTATGATGTATTGAAGAGCGAGAGATTTGTCAAGAGAAGCAGGTGTCATAGATGCATTTGGAAAGAAGGAGTTAAAGAGAGGTAAAAGGATTACAATTTTAAGGAGTCAGAAAGGGAAAAAGACAACGATGAGGGGGTTAAGTAAAGACAGTAAGGGGGAGGCAAGAGAGGACAAGGGAGATAGATTAAATATGGTAGTCTCTAGTTAAGAAACAAGCGCGAATATGAGTGTTGAGAAAATTATATCTTAATGTAAGTTTTATAAGTCTTGAAGGAATCTGAGATACTGATGTTTGGAGGAAGAGCATGCAGGAGTTTTGTGATGTAATAGAAAGACAAAAAAGATAGATTTAAATGTGGTATTCTTTAGATAAGTAGTGATGGCAAATAGGAGTATTGAGAAAATGATTTTTCAGTGAAAGTTTATAAGTCTTAAAGGAATCTAAAGAACCGATATTTGATGGTAAGGCATTCCAGAGTCTTGCAATGGCATAGGAGTATAGACTATGTCCAGCTCTTTTGTTGGGTTTGTATAGATTTAAAAGTTGTTTATTCGTGGAGTGGAGGTTTTTGGGTTGGGATGTAGGACTTTAAGATAGGTTATAAGACAGGGCAGCTATCTGCTTTGTAAATTAGATTGTGAGCAGTAGATAGCTGTATGAATGTGAGGCAATGGGAGAATTCTAGCCAGTTTAATTCTTTAAGGGAATGACAGTGGTGTATGTGGTAAGGTGTGCTAGCAGTAGTGTTTTGTGATAGCATGATTAAAGCTTGTTCTTTTGGGACATATGAAGATAGGTATGTACGGGAGCACCATACATGATGAAGGGAAGCAGGTATTGGCCAGTATTTTTTTTTTGTGGGGTTATCCATGAACTGTTTGTGTCTATAGAGTTTACCAAGCAGGAAATGAGTTTTTTTAACTGTACTAAGTATATGTTGTTCAAAGGTAAGTTTATCATCTATAGTAATGTCTACTAGCTTTGCCTGTGTTACGATTTCAATTTCTGTATTGTTTTGTGAGTATATTTTGAAATCCTGAGAAAGTGGTTTAGAAGATAACAACAGTAACTTAGTTTTATTAGGATTAAGTATTAATTGTGCTTCATTTAGCCAGGTTTCAATAGAGGTGAAGGCTTCTTGGGTCATTTTTTGGAGGTGTTTAAAATTGTTGGAGATGGAGTTAATAGTGAAGTCATCAGCATATTGGATGAGTGTACTTTAAAGGGAGGTAGTATTAAGGTTATTTATGAAAATACTAAAAAGCAAGGGTCCAAGAATGAATCCTTGTTGGACTCCCATTCTATTGGCCTGGTATTCTGACAGACTAGTTTGCCACCTAACACATTAGTGTCTATTGGTTAAATAGTTGGCGAACCATTTTTGGGTTAGTTGTTAACATCCTATTATAGCTAGTTGCTGTAACAGTGTATGATGTGCCACTGTATCAAAGGCCTTCAGTAGGTCCTGTAAGATTACTGAAGTTAGCTGGCCAGTGTCCATGGCGTTACTCATAGTATCTGTGCAGGATAGTAGTCCAGTGGTAGTGCTATGTGCTGGTCATAAACCATGCTGAGGAGATGCAAGGAGATTATTTTCAAAAAGATAATTTATTAATTGTCTATGTATGCACTTTTCCAGATGTTTAGATAAAGGGGACAGGATAGAGATGGGTCAGTAATTTGTTAATTCATTAATTTTTCCACCCTTGTGTAAGAGGATTATGATATATTTTTTCCAGAGTTTGGGGACATCAGATTCTGTGATGGATCTACTAAACAGAATGTTGAGTGGGTAGGCTATTGCATCAGTAGCAAGTTTTAAATATTCTGATGGAAGGCTGTCAGCAGGTAAGGAGCAAGGTTTTAGTTTGAAGAGAAGCTTATGCATTAGTGAGGTAGGTACAGGTCGTGAGAGAAAGTATAAGGCTTAGAGCTAGCTGTAGAGGTTGTGGTGATGTCTGTAATCCATACATTATTGCAGTTTTGGCTTAAACCAAATACAGTAACTACAACAATATCCTCACCTTACTACAAGCTCATCAGAGCTTGTCAAGCATATAAAGAAGCAGACTGAGTTGCCATCTTGTCTGATCTGTGTATACCTTCATCAGCACATCAGTGGCAAACTTCATCTCAACTAGAATGTAACAAACTCCTGCTTAGTATTATCACTTATGAAGGGAAAATATTTATCCCAGGAGCTAGGAATATTCCTTTCAACTTTGCAGATCAGCTGTTCGAAGATGCTATTGAGTGGATGAAACACCAATATGCAGTTCAGTTTAATGCATACAGCCCAGATTAATGCATTTAGGTGACTTGAGTATAGACTGCAATAACAGCATTGCTGTTCATGTTCATATAAAGAAAAAACCTCCACAAGGATGCTGCTGTTATAGGAAAGATCTTTATTAAAACAAATTAAAATCCAGAAGCCAGATAAAAGATGTTAGCGCTTTCGGGTGTTACCCTTCCTCAGACAAATTGTAATTATCCTAGGACCATATTTAAAACAAATCTAAACCAATCAAAATCAATAAAAAACCCGCCTATTTCTAAGGGCGGGTTTCATAGGTACAACATCATTAAGACCCGGCCATTTATGAGCCATAAATTCAATGATCCACCTAGACTCAGCAAGTTCTGTTTGCAGTTTTATATCGCCCCCTCTCTTATTCAATGTGACATTAGCAATAGCCCTGAATGTAAAAGCATGTGTAGGAAAGTCACTAATATGCCTAAATAAGACATTGTGAATATCACCATTTCTAATGGCTGATAAGTGTTGTAACAGTCTCACTTTGAACATGTTGTTAGTCTTGCCCACATAGAAACATGGGCAAGAACTACACTCAGCCATGTACACAACGTTCTTCGTCCTACAAGTTGCCCTAGCTTTCAATTCTAACGTCCTACCTGTGATGTGGTGCTTAAACACCGTATCTCTATTAATATGGGGACAAGCTTTACAGGCTCCACAAGGTGCACTACCTACTTGTTTAAAGAGGGCCCTTTGAGGCATGGTGCGTTCCCTACACAAGAGGTCTTTTAAACTTTTATTTTTCCTAAATCCAAAAACAGGGGCCAGACCTACAACATCTTTGACCTTATCATCACTGATGAGGACATTCCAGTTACTTTTGACTATGTTGATGATATCATGTATATTGCTACTATAAGTAAAAGTCATTTTAAGGGGATTTCCTTCTGTCCTACCCACTTTCACCACCGATTTACTTGAATGTAGCCATGGTTTGTATTCAGTGTTCCTTTTAGCCTTACTAATGGAGATGGTCCTGTCCACCATCTGTCCCTGGTATCCCCTATCATGCAGGAGGCTTTTTAACTTGTTAGTTTCCCCCTCAAAACTAGGTTCATCAGTGCAGATCCTTGATAGTCTGCTTACCTGTCCCTTGATGACTCCAGGGAAGGTATAGTGGGGATGCATGCTGTCAAAAGTTAACAGCGTGTTCTTCCAGCATTCTTTCCTAAACAAACCTGTGGAGAATCCAGTATCGGTTTGTGTAATAAGGACATCCAAAAAATCTATCCTGTCCTGAGAGGCTACCTTTGTGAACCTAAAAAATGAAGTGGTGGAATTAAGATATTCCACAAAGCAATCCATTGACTCATCATCCCCTGTCCACAGGATAAAAACATCATCCACATAACGTCTGTACAGCCTTACAAGTGGCCACCATTGTGGATGATTGTAGATGTAATGATCCTCCCAATATGAGAGAACAAGGTTGGCATAGGTGTTAGCACAGGGTGTGCCCATCGCTACACCCTGTGCTTGTTGGTATAACTGGTCTGGGCCCAGAAAAACATTATGCTCAAGTACTAAACGTAGCAAGACGGTAATCAGTTCTATCTTAGAGTACTCAACCTCTTTTGTTTGTAAAATTTCAGCTATAGCTTTAATTCCATAGTCATTATTAATGACCGTGAAAAGGCTGGCCACATCCAGGGTCACCATAAGATAAGAGTCATCATTGGCCCCTTTCTCTACCTCACCTAGTGCTCTCAAAAAGCCACCTGTATCTGATAAAATATTGTCAATGCCATCCACTACAGGTCGTAAAACAGTTTCCAACCAGATCGAGGCATTTTCCGTAACCCATTTTCTGCCGGATACTATGGGTCTAATGGGTGGGTCATTCAGGGACTTGTGTATTTTAGGAAGGCCCTTGAAAACAGGGGTCACCACATCATCTATCCTAAGGAAGTTGTATAAATCCTCAGTAACAACTCCCCTTTGTAAAAGTTGTTTCAGGCACAGATGAACCCTATCTATAATAAGCTTAACCTTGAGTGGATTGATGGATATGTAGGTCTCCCCATCGGACAGGAGAGATTTCAATTTATCAAAATAAAAACTAGTGTCCATGACCACGGTGGCCCCCCCTTTATCTGCCATCTTAATAGTTATATTACTATTATTGCACAAATCATACAGAGCTTGTTTCTGTGTAGGGGTCAAATTATAGTATTTATGTGAAAAACCACTGTGAAAATATGCCATTAAATCTCTTTCACAGGCATTAATAAAAAGGCTCATAGAAGCAGTGAAAGTGGGAACAAAAACACTGGGTTGTCTCAAAGTAGCCCTACTAAAATTGTTAGATCCAAACATACTTCGTAGGGCTGCAGTCCTACAAAACATCATAACATCCATGATAACTTCATGAAAAACACTTTCTTTACTAGGCACAAAAGACAATCCCTTGTTCAGTACATGGAGTTCATGTGGACTTAAAACATAGCTAGATATATTATAGACAATATTATTAATGTCATTAGTCAGTCTAAGTACCTCTTCTTGTTCTGTGTGTCCCTGCTCTCGCTCCGAGAGCGTTTCCAAGGTCCCTTCTTTTTGACAGGAACGGGCAGGTTGTTCAGAAAATTTTGTTGTGAAAACATATCCTTAGGTCTAGCCCCTAGCCTCGACGCTGTTGCTGTTCCACTCCCCTGACTGACATCCTCATGGGGCCCACTATGAGAAAGGTAGCGGTCAGCTGCATCATGCGGTCTGGGTGAAGAACCATCCACCGAATGCATAAAAGCACTCGGTACATCAGGAGTCCCAGTGGAAGCGGCCGGAGGAGAAGAGACCGCCACTGTACCAGCTGCATCATGCGGTCTGGGTGTAGAACCATCCACCGAATGCATGGAGGCACTCGGTACATCAGGAGTCCCAATGGAAGCAGCCAGAGGAGAGGAGACCGCCACTGTGGGGGGAATCACGGCAGTGAATAGAGTATCAACGTCCGTTGGTAAGTCCTTCCTAGGACTCAGGCATCGCTGTAGTGTCGTGGTACGACAGGAAGAAGGCACAGCAGCAGAGCCATGGACGTCATCCTTCATCGACACGCCTCGCCTCGGGCTATGAAGTCGCTCTGATGACAAAGCCGTGGTGCTTGACCGCGGCGCTCTACTCAATGGCTCAGCCGTCCTGGCTGAAGCGGAAGTATTTCGCTGCGGGTGTTGTGCCTGCTGCAAAGTCTCTGTGTCTATGTCAATCCTCCTACGATCCAACCCAGGTTTCACCCAAACAAAAATGTTCCCTCTGGCAAAATCATCGTAATCTCTCCTAAGTTTGGTAATTTTGGTGTTTCTTAGCTTGTTTTCATTTTCAGACATAGATTGGTAAGTCTCTTTTAAACGTTTGGAGTGGATAGGTCCTGCAAAATCAGTCTCCAGTTGGTGGCACATTTTCTGAACCTCTTCCTTCAGCTTGACATCTCCGTAGAGAAAAAGCTGTTGAGAAGTTCCATATACTGGAAACTCGTTTTGATGTTAATCATTTGCCATTTTGCCAACAGCTCAGGGTAGCGACTCCCCTGGGTAGGCATACATAGTACCCTCATCCCTCGGGGTACTATACCATATTGCAGACAGGCTTGGAAATGGAAAGTCTGCCATTGTAAACTCTGCAGTTTAGCCACTTTAAAATTGTAGTCTCTCAACAGTGTATCAAAGTTCTGATCCACCATAGCAGGGGCAGAAACTGTCGAACCCACATAGTCTGGTATGTGGAAACCCAAATGTAACAAAGGATTGTCCATAGTGATAAAACGCTCTAAATTAGTACCTTTGTCATTCATATCACGTTGAATACTGTCATTGTTATCAAAAGACAGACTTACTTGAATCGGCATATCCACAGCAGCTCAGCACCAAATAAGCACAAACAGAATCCAGGAAAAGTCCAAAATGCTTGGTGCTGATAAGATCCAAACTGGAGGTAAACAGTCAGAACATTCAAATAAAGAAAAAACCTCCACAAGGATGCTGCTGTTATAGGAAAGATCTTTATTAAAACAAATTAAAATCCAGAAGCCAGATAAAAGATGTTAGCGCTTTCGGGTGTTACCCTTCCTCAGACAAATTGTAATTATCCTAGGACCATATTTAAAACAAATCTAAACCAATCAAAATCAATAAAAAAACCGCCTATTTCTAAGGGCGGGTTTCATAGGTACAACATCATTAAGACCCGGCCATTTATGAGCCATAAATTCAATGATCCACCTAGACTCAGCAAGTTCTGTAGAGCTAGCTGTAGAGGTTGTGGTGATGTGGTGATGTCTGTAATCCATACATTATTGCAGTTTTGGCTTAAACCAAATACAGTAACTACAACAATATCCTCACCTTACTACAAGCTCATCAGAGCTTGTCAAGCATATAAAGAAGCAGACTGAGTTGCCATCTTGTCTGATCTGTGTATACCTTCATCAGCACATCAGTGGCAAACTTCATCTCAACTAGAATGTAACAAACTCCTGCTTAGTATTATCACTTATGAAGGGAAAATATTTATCCCAGGAGCTAGGAATATTCCTTTCAACTTTGCAGATCAGCTGTTCGAAGATGCTATTGAGTGGATTAAACACCAATATGCAGTTCAGTTTAATGCATACAGACCAGATTAATGCATTTAGGTGACTTGAGTATAGACTGCAATAACAGCATTGCTGTTCATGTTCATGCTTCATTAAAGATCCATGTATTGCCACAGGTCATTCGTTGATCCACTGGGCTGAGCCACGCTTCTGTCAACAATTGTATCAGTAACTGAGTAGTACAGTATTCACCAAACTAAGTACAGCCACAGGCCTCATTCCGGCATCTTTACTGATTACCTTCCTACCTTTCTTGCTTAGGACTGCATGTTCACACTCATTAGCATCATAATTACATGCAAGCTACATGTATGATGTCATTTAACCAACAGACATTCAAACGGCTACTGGCTGCTTGGTACATGGTGATAATGCCATGACTGCATCTAAGAAGAGTGGGGATCTACTAGCGATCCAGGAAATAGAGGAGCTGGTGAGGGTAGTTTAAAGCGAGTGGCCAAAGTTATCTCACCCATCCTGGGGGAGGATGGTGGTCCAACCTTCAAATTTGCAAGTGCAGAAGCACACATGAGTACTGAGGAAAGACATTGTAGGTTCTCATGAAGCGGAGCACAGATGTCAACCACTGCAGATGGAGTTATGATATGTAGCCATCTTTCATGGCTGACTGGAAGATGACCTATCCACTACTGATTTACTGCCCGGAAGCCTGTCATCAAAAGTATAGCCTCCACGAGACAAAATGTCAGCGGAGAGTGAGAGTGTCTAAAAGGGTGATAGGGTGCAACACTAGTGGGTCAAAATGGAATGGATGTGCAGGCTTATTAAAGAGGTCTGATTCTCACTAGCCACGAAGAGATAAAAGATTAAAAAATAAAATGTGAACATCTCATTTCTCTAACTGACTGGATGCTACTACATCAATTCCTTTCATTAGGTGACACTTTTGTTTATTTCTACTCAGTTTTAAACACAATAGCCATGCAGTTTGACCATAGAGTCAAAAATAGCCCTACATAGCCACTGAAATAACTAGCAATGTTTCAGTGTCACAAATGATGGAAGAAATACGACAGTAGCAAGACATCCTTTAAGCTGTGACAGTATAGGTAGATTTATATCTACTGTGTGACACCTACTGGAAAAAGCATAAGGAACCACAACAACCATGTAAAGGCAATTAAGATACTTCACTAAATAAGTCTGGACAGGATACAAAAGGATGTTTTCATCATGAAAATCCCATTCCCTATCCTCACTGCCTACTAAACATAACCAAAAAATACAATTACTTCTGAATTCCAATCGGGGCAAATAATAACACTGCCAAATAAAGTTCTTAAAATGCATACCATTAGAACACAATATATAAAGAAATGTTGTTGAGATGAAAACTTTTGTTATAACCAATGAAAGTGTCCTTAAATTCATCTGATTGTGTGCCAGTGCTCTCACACTCGTGATAAATACAATACCCCACCAGATTCTGTGATAAGGCAGTATTCGTTCCACTACACAAAGTGGAAAATTAAAAAAGCTTAGCAATTATTAGCACAAATGAATCCTCTACCACTTGTAAAGATAACTGAGACAGTTATTTATAAACAGCTTGATTACTAAATTACAAGTTCTACACATTAGTTCACAGCAGGGTTTCTACTCAGCTCATAGTGCAGAAACTATCTTATTTGTATTTCAAATTTCACTTATACAAAACTTAACAAAGGTCAATATGCAACCTCCTTATTTTTTTGATTTCACAATGTTATTCAAAATGGTCAGCCATGCCTTGTTATTAATAATTCTAACTGTGTGGTTCTCCAGCTACTTAGAGCCCTGTACCCAAGATATATGTTGAGAATATATCATTTCCAGTCCCTTCCTTGAGCACCCAAGCATCTCCAGGGATACATCCAACATTGCTAGTTATTCTTTCTCATTGTTATAAATAGAAAGTAATATGGTGATAATACACATTTTATTCAGCATGCAGAATATTCCACAATGACAAGATAATCCAGTGATTTACCTACCGTTGAAAGTCAACAGTGGCATGGTTTCCGTGTTCTACAGCAAAGGCTGCCAAAAACAGGTCTAATCAGAACCTCTTAAAAGCAAAAGTATATTGTTTAACCCTAACTCTTATCTTAACATAATTATTTATCTACTCAAACATCACTACATTCAAGGACATTACATTGATGTTGATAACTACCTAATACTTTGGACCTATTCTACAGGAAGATTATAAAGTTTTGTCTTCAAGCATAAAAAATATTAACAGAGTGAACAATCTAACAGGTATGATTTATAAAGTGTTACTTTAGCAGCATAGCTGAATTCACACTGGGAAACTCTGGGCTACTTTCTTACCTGCAGCATTACTTAATCACCTACTCACTAAGCTAGACTCTGACCTTAGGAGGGTGGTCAAATATGCTACTAACTCAGAATCCTGAGGCCATCATTATTTGTGCTCAGACAAAACACTTTGGCTGGAACCCTACAGGCAACAAAAGCTAATTTGTTTGTCGTTCAGCCATTACCTCCACTGTGAACAAAAGTGTCATTTTACTCCGTTCTGGAATAATTTCCCTTGTGAACATCACTCAATATCCATCATCTCAAGACTCTGGTATGTAAAAATCATCATACTGTTTGCGGCTTCACCAGGTTTATACATAAACTATGGAATCATCCCCCTGCTTCTCTCTTGGACTTCAGTGTCAGTCAGTACAATCCCCTTATGTCATGTTATTGAACAATTACATCTCAACTGCTTCAAGTGAGGTGTCACTTTGTTAGGTTGTTCCCTAAATGTTCCCACCATCATGACATACCAAGGATTTTGTTCTCTCTTTTTAAGTGAGCATCACTTTCTAACTTATGTTGTTGTAGCCTACTTCGCAGCTGATCAGCCCACTCAGTAGTCCCTTCTAGAAACCCTCCATTACACTTAATATTTAGACTAATCCTTGTGAGGTAGGAACCATGTTACAAAGGCTTCTTTGGTAATTTATCATGCAGTTTGCCTAAAAGTCCAAATAATATTGTAATCGTGTGTATCTAATGCATTTTAAGCCACTTTCTCTTTTTTATTACACCAGTCGAATACTAAAGATTGGATGGTGTATTCCAACAAATTTATATTGTATTATAGGACACACAAATGGTTGACACTCAGAACATCATCCCCACAAGACTGGATTTAAAAAATATCAACTGCCAATAAAACATATCTAAAACATCTTTTTGGTAGGGGAGCAAGACTCCCGGCACCCCCACACCCCCACACCCCCATTAATTATATATACTAACTCAGAGATTGCACTGCAGCCAAAAAAGGGCAAAGCTCCAATCTCCTCTATATTACTATCTCAGACAAATAGCTATTGTAATGTGTCGCTCGTCCGGTCAGGATAAAACAAACATTTGTGGGTTCAGTTGAAGCAGCTTTATTACACACAAACACATCAGGAATGAGGCTTTATAACTTAAACTTAAATAAATTTATAAACAGACTGACTACTACACTCATACATGTTAACACTCTGGCTGTTCTCTCAAAATGGCACTGCTGCCTGCACGTGCTCACTATTTGTATGCATGTGCTTACATGTGGAAATGCTTCTCAAAGGTACATACACATGCTCTGTTCTACAGCCTCCCTCTTTGAGAAATAGATAATATACTAAATGACAGTATTCAATGACATGCAATTTACACATAAATTATTTTTTGGCATGCAATTATACAGGACTAGTTCTTTGACTTGCAATCATACATAATTATACACATATAAAACAATCATGTCCATGTTGCTGTGTATTTTACACTAGGTCTAGAAATACAACCTGATTGTGTAGCATAAAAGTCAGAATTGGATCTAACAATGGGGACTGTCTTCAAGGAATGTTCAACTTTGGGGACTACTGGGACAGCATCAGGAATGGGAATGGATACTGAGACATGTTCTTCGGTATGAACATTGTCAGGGTTGCTCTGAGATCTAGAGTCTGTATCACAGGTATGATGCTGCCATAACATTTCTGATATAGGAAAAAGATGCCTGCAGTTTCTCCTGTATTCTATACCCTCAGATTCCACTAAGTAGGATCTCAGCTCGGCACATATACCTCTCACTTGACCAATTTGATCAAAGCCTTTCACCATTTGCATCCTCACTATCTCTCCTTTTTTATAACAGACAAAGAAATCTGCTCATTTTATCATAGCTGGACTTCTGAGAAAAATGCTTTTTAAAAAGTTGGGCTTTGATTGTTCTGGTGCTTTTAGCATTAGGCAGCAACAAACTATAACTGATAGGCAAGGTTGTTCTGGTTTGTCTAGATAGAAGTCTCTGAGCAGGAGAGCCAAGTAGGTTGTCACAGGGTATATTTCTGAGATTAAGTAAATTCAAGAAGATATTGGTATTGTCACACTTTGACCTTTCTAGTAATTGATTTGCACTCTGTACTGCACGTTCAGCAAGGCCATTTGGCTGTGGGTATTCAATACTAGTAGTAACATGGATAAAGCCCCACTCTTTTGCAAATGTTTGAAACAATTGACTGGTAAACTGGGTACCATTGTCAGAAATAACTTTGTATGAACTACCATGGACTAAGAAATGACGTTTTATCTTAGTAATAACAGCACTGGACGTTAGGTTAGGTAGCAAATTGATCTCAAACCAGTATGAATATGAGTCTACCAACACTAAGTAATGCTGATTGTTCCACTCAAGTATGTCAGTGGCTACTGTTGACCAAGGTAGTTCAGGAATATGGCTTAGCTGAAGTGGCTCTTTTTGCAAATGCAGTTTAGTACTGTTGCAAACTGAACAAGAGGAAAGCGCTTTATCAATGTCCTTTGATAGAGTAGGCAAACTACTAGTCCTCTTGCCCTTCTTTTGGTAGAATCTAAACCAGGGTGGCCACGATGCAAAATCTGAATGTATTCATGTTGTAAGGAAGGAGGAACAATAACTTTGTGACCTTTGGAAATTATACCATCATCCGTCAGCATCTCATCTCTGTATGGAAAGTAAGGTTGTACTTCTGGTGGTACACAAGACTGGTTAGACAGTTATTCACCATTGATGAATTGGTTGAGCTTTTGCAAAACTGGATCAGTCTTTGTATGATCTCTCAGCTGATCAAGTCTTGTTGTTGAAAAGTTATGCACTTCCATGACATCAAAGTCAAAATTCTCTGCATCAAGCTGTTCCATGGTACTTCTGGGTGATCTGCATAAGGTATCAGCCAGATAAAGAAGTTTGCCTTTTGTATAGACAATTTTGAAATTGTACTTTTGTAATCTAAGCATCATTCTATGTAGTCTTGCTAAGTGGTATGAATAGGTTTCTTTAAAATAGTGACTAGAGGCTGATGATCAGTTTCTATTTGGATTGCTCAGCCATAGATATAATCATGGAAGTTAGAACATGTGAACATAATTGTCAAAAGTTTCTTCTCAATTTGAGTATACTGCATCTCAGTTTGGGTAAGAGATCTAGATGCATAGGCAACATGTCTGCTCTCTTGAAGAATAACTGCACCAAGAAAGAACTTTGAAGCATCACAGGAAAGAACTACTGGTTTGTGGACATCATGGTATCTCAATGTAGGCGGGTTGGTAATATGCTGTTTAAGGTTATTAAATGCTCTCTGGTGTTGTTCTAACCATGACCAGGTAACCTTTTTGTGTGTCAGCTCTCTTAAAGGCACCAATAACTCATTAATGTCAGGGATAAATTTGCCCAAATAGTTAACCATACCAAGAAAATGCTATAAAGCTTGGACATTATCCGGGGCTGGCATCTCAAGAATGACTGCTTGTTTAGGAGGGTCTGGTTGTAAGGTTGTACTGGTAAATAAATGACCAACATAAGTAACTTCTGGTAGTCTGAATTTACATTTCAGAGGACTGGGCTTCAAGTCCACTTCACGTGCTCTGCCCAGAACTTTCCTAAGGTTTCTGTCATGCTCTGCTTCACCACAGAACATCATCAACTATTATAGGTTCATAGGTTAGTACTAAGCTAACTGCCCTTGCGAGCCATTTTAAGCCTAGTCAATTATCCCTTGTGAGACTCAAACCCTGCACCTTGTGCTTGCAAGGCAAACACCTTAACAATTAGGCCACCCTCCCAACCCAGAGGAAGTTAGAACATGTGAACATAATTGCCAAAAGTTTCTTCTCAATTTGAGTATACTGCATCTCAGTTTGGGTAAGAGATCTAGATGCATAGGCAACAGGTCTGCTCTCTTGAAGAATAACTGCACCAAGAAAGAACTTTGAAGCATCACAGGAAAGCACATGGATAGGCCGAAAAAATTTGCTCCATTACATGCTGAAAGACTTCTTTGGAAGAATTTATTCGAAAAGGCATCCTGAGGAATCTGTATCTACCAAATGGGGTACTGAATGTACTCATTAGTGAAGATTTGTGATCAAGCATTACTTGCCAGAATGAACTCTTTGCATCTAAGACAGAAAAAACAGTAGCATTTGGCATAAGGGTGGCAATCTCCTTGACTGTACACATAGGATGACGAGGTCTTTTTAATGCCTTGTTCAAGTCTCTTGAATCAATGCATATTCTGATTTCATCTTAATTTTTCTTATGAGCAGCTGCCATGGAAGATACCCACTCTGTTCTGTGACTGGACAAGTCACACCTTGCTGCACCATTTTGTTTAACTGGACCTTGACTTTGTCCTGCATAGCTATTGGAACTCTCCTTGCTGGTCTGACCATTGGACTGACCTCTGTGTTTACTTTCATGGAGGACACAAATGGAAGTTTGCCTTGCTTGTCATCAAAAACATCAGCATACTCTGAGAAAATAGCATCAGTAAAGCTGGAAGTGGACATGTGCTTACATGATGTAGTTCTTTGGTAAAAGAAAACAGTTTCATTCTTAAATTGTCTCTGAGACCTAATAATGACTGCACAGGTCTATGGACTACATAAAATTGCAAGCTGTAACAGTTCCCAGCCGGATAGCATGAAAGCACTACTGAGCTTTTGGTTCGATTCTCTTAACCTCCATAAGCAACAAGCTTTGCACAATTGGAAAAATTAAGTTGCTCACCAGCTCTCACTCTAGCAAATGTTTCTGCTGACATTGCATTACACTTTGAACCAGTGTCTACTTTGAGCTCTGTGGGTTTACCATTGATCTGGATAGTACAAAATACTTCATTCTTTACCAGCAAATCTACTCCATTAACCTTTTCACCAGCCACTGATACACCATCAACATAGAAAGAAGAGTTGCAGCTTTCAACATGATCAACTTACTTTTTTGAGTTACTTTCTTAATAACTGAATGAGGCTTGCTTGATTTACAAAACATTTGAAAGTGGTTCCATTTTTTTACACTTGTGGCATTGCTGACCAAATGTTAAGCACTTCTCTCTTATAGACTCATGATTAGCTCCACAATTATGACAGTTAACAATAAGACTTGACTTGGGTTTTTCTGACTCACCCTTATACTGCACTGAGCATGTCCTTTTTACTGAGCTTGTCTTGGAACTTGATAGAAAGTTATGGGCTCTCCCAGGAAGACCAGCAGGAGTTGCTGGTGCATACACAAATGGACACTCTCTTTCAATGGCCTCTGACCCAGCTAAGTTAAGCAAAATAAATGCCCATGCATCTTTGTCAGAAAGAGTTGCTTGTATGAAGATATTGTATTCCTGCTCCAATGCGCTCCAATTCTCTGCTATACTATGATCAAACACAAGTGGACTGGGTCTGCAAAATGCCTCTGCCATATCAACACACAGTAGTGAAGGTGCTTGGAATTATGTATGAACATACATACATATAAATATGCCAGGACTTTATACCAGAACTTGTAATCATGCCCAGTAGCAAAACACACTCTTTGAAACAACTGCATTTTGCCAAATACATCTCCATAGCACACGAATACTTTAAAATCATTGTACTTTATGAAACAACTCATTATCAGTGTAAGAAATACTTCAAAATGACTGTGCTTTTTGAATACACTGTATATAGCAGAAGAAGCTCAGAGTAAGAAATACTTCAAAATTAATGCACTTTGCAAATATACTGTACACAGCACAGGAACCTTTCAAAATGGCTTTACTTGGTGAAATATCTATGTACAGCGTAAGAAACACTTTGAAATGGTGGCACTCTGCAAACAAATGCACACAGCACAAGAAACTTTTTGAAATGGCTGTACTTGGACTGCACTTTGCAATATAACTGTACTTTGCACACAGCAACTCTGAAATAATTTCACCATAATAAAGCACACACTCTGCAAACATTTTGCACACTCTGAGATACTTCAAACAACTCTAGTTATGCTTTGAATGGTTTTGGCCAATGCAAAATAGTAGTTTGTGCCCAAACATGGTCTTTTACTAAAAAACATGCAGTCACCTTGCTGTTTAAGCTTAATTTGTGCTTTTATTGTACTTATGTCCTTTAAACCTCTTATCATGCTCATTATACTTTTCTTGTGTTTGTTTTACTTTAAGCATGTTTGTTATGCAAACCAAAGGTAATTCTGAGCATCTGAACTTCTTTCCCTGGGAAATGAACCACTTGACCACCAGGTAAAAAACCTCAATGGAAAGAAACAAAACCCACCCTAGTTGGGGATTCACCCTCCACACCCACCTAACTAAATATATCTACTCCAAGATTGCACTACACTGGGGAAAATGGCAAAGTTCACCCTGGTGGCAAAGAGGTTGTTTCCTAGGGAAAGAAGTTTGGTATCCCGTGCTTTCTGTGGAATGCTCTTTTGCTAAAGTGGAGATGTCCAGCTACCTTTCAGAGAAGTGTAAATTTGGTGAGTAAAAGTAGAACCATATATATATATATATATATAAATATATATATATATATATATATATATATATATATATATATATATATATATATATATGTATATATATTTATATATATATATATATATATATATATATATATATATATATATATATGGGTCTACCTGAAAACACCGACAACGAGATAACCGACACCACAAAACTGAAAGTTCAAAAACACGAAACATCACATGCTCGACAAACCACAATCCCGACAATCAACAAAACAAAACAAATACCTTTTCCGTAAAACACACACACACAACACAAGCACACCAAAAACCTTACAAACCTACACTAAACCTTACATACACAACTATATATGCACTAACCTTAACCCAAACTCTAACCCTTTGGTCCGTCACTATCACACACTTACCTTGACATGTCGGTGTTCTCAGCGTCGGGATTTTCAATCGTCGGTCATCTCCGTTGTCGATCTTCCAGTGTCGGTTATCTCGTTGTCGGTGTTGTCAACATTCAGTGGACCTATATATATATATATATATATATATATATATATATATATATGTATATATATATATATATATATATATATATAAATACACACCCTTATATATATATATATATATATATATATATATATATATATATATATATATACATATTTATATATATGTACACACCCTTATTTTTAGCAAAGATGAACCTTCCAGCTCTTTAAATATAGCAATGCAGCCTCACATTAGTTAGATAAAGCTTTCAATTGCGATATTTAATATTAGTACTAGACATAAATATATATTAATATTAGGCAGTATTCTCATGTTTTCTTTGTTTATGCTTTGTTTTTCCATTGATATTTTGGGAAATGTTCTCTAACTCCCTTGCATAAACTGGTTTTGCTTAGCAGGACAACTAAATATCAGTAAACAAATTGACTGTCTTGATTACAACCACTGTTGTATATCCAGTCCACAAAATGTTCCTATCTGTTGCCATTTTGATAGTGGTTTGTCCTGTCATTCCCTCATTTTGTGTTTCCTGATGACTTGTATAATTCTATAAAGTTTCTTCCAGTATCATCCTGACCCACTGTCTTGAATGCTTCTGGTTTCTTACTTTTTTTTCTCCCTCCTATTATTGCTTATCTTCTAGTTGACCATATGCTGTTTTGCTGCAAACACTCAACTTGTATTACCAGCACTAAACCCCAAAGCTAATTGCTATCCCACTTTCTTTCCCCTTCTTCCCATAATATTTCATTCAACATCCTCTCCAAAATGATTTAGTCTACTTCTGTATTGCTCTTCTCTCATCCACTGTTGCAAATAATTTATTACAAGTTAAAATTTATGCTATCTCCACACTCTTTACTCTCTGATTTGCATCACTCTTCTGTTGCTATCATCAGCTTCTCCATATTCATTAAAATCTATCATAATTCATTTGAATTTTTACTAGATATTTCTTAGTCCACCATACTGGAATATTCTGAAAGATATTCCAGTCTAAGGTTTCTCATCTTCTTGATTATAGGTATTCTACCAATTAATGTCCCAGTTTCCTCGTGTAACTTCTTTACTACATCTCTCTGTCTCCTCTTACTCACTCCCTCACTTTGCTTCCCCTTAGAGATTTTTTTCTTTTTTTCATCCTTAGTTCTCCATAGTACTTCTGTTTTTTGTTTCTTCTTGCAAGTTCCATTGACTTTCTTTTCCTTGACTTTTAATTAATGGAACACAGGCATTCTCTATGTTCCACATTCAATTCCTTATGAAGTCTCAGGCAGTTCCCTTTCTATTGCTTACTTAGCATTGCCTGCTTTAGAGAATTTAATCATCCAAGAACTTCAGAATGTATGCTTTATCCACATACCCTCTCTGTTTTACTCTGTCAGTATAGCCTTGTTTACTATAGTAAGGTTTCATGTCTTTTTGTTTTCATAGCCCCTTGGAGTGAGCAGACAACCGAGACAAGTGTACTACATCTAAAAGTGTAGAGTGACAGTTTTGCTCGATTGAACATTCTCCAACAATTCTCTGGACTATTGTTCTTCTTCTGAATATTGAGATTTGCTTTACACTGCCTGGGATGATTTCTGTTAAATTGTTTCATTGTATCTTTAATCTGTGTTAAGAAGTGTTACAGTTCATTGCCATGGTATATGTTTGGTATTGTTTATACATCTCATAAATTATATAAGGTTTCTTAAATGACTGCATTAATGCTCATTGTGGTTCATTAAAGGTGTTTACTTGTCACACTTGTGTTTATTCAGGAATGGGAAGCAGAGGATCTGGGACAAAGCAGTATTCATTTCTGAACATTTTTACTATTAGTTTATTCCTATAGAAATGCATATAGTTTAACTGTGTAAACTATTACCAACTTTGTAATTTTATAATGTAGTGAATTGAATTTTTTTCAACTTAGCCTACCTTCGATTGTATACTGCTGCTCCGCTGCTGGTACCATAATATCAAAATCATTCTTATATCAAATGCATCAAACCTTGCCTTTCTCATGACTTGTAAGAAATTGTAAAGAAGATAAATCAGATTAACAAAAACATTTATTGGCATTATATTCAAAAGTTCTGAAAGCATGTAATAATTCAGAGTATCTAATTCCAGAGGATTTCAAAGAAACGCCTGAAAGAAAATGAGCTTCAATAAAATGTTATTATGAAATGAGTACAACATTCTTACTGAATTAAAGGTTCCTAAAAAGAAATATTTAATTTTTGCTTATTGTTAGAACAAATTACAAAACAGCACTAGCCATTCTTAAAGGGAAATGCATACTTTAGTGAAACATAGACCATCCCCGGGATTCATGAAGCTCAGCACAAGGCACAAGGACAGCGTTAACCTTGCGCCGACTGTGTGGTGTAGAGATGGCGCAGCAGCCCCACATACATATTAATGAAGGCACACTGCCACAACGTCCACATGTATAGGAAACCTGTATGAGTGCAGGGGGTGTGTCTAAGCACTGCATGGAGGCGTGAACATGTCGGCTGCAGATGCGCAACCTAAAATGCTGACTAGTACAGCCTGCCTCTAATAGTAATGACTCCTGTCATCGTCCATGGATACTGAAATATATGCAAAGCATACAAGACAGTTTCACGAGCACCCAAAATAAAAAGTAAACACAAAGGCACGTAGCTGAATATTGAGCCCCCGTCCCTCGAACAAATGACATTTAATACCTCATGCCCGTATTCCATTGTAGTGTTGATTGTCATACCAAGTGGAAGCGAAACGCAGTGTGTTTGCATGCCACTGCCCTTTGCTACGCCTAGCCCAATGGTTAGGGTTACCACATGTCCCACTTTGTGAGGGACAATCCCTCTCTGGGCAATTGTGTCCTTACCAAAAATATTAAAAATGGCAAATATTCTGTGATTGTAGGACATAATTATGTCCCATATTTTATGTAATAGTTCCATAAAATAGTTATTTCTGTATCTAAAATACCTAAATGTTACAAGAAACAGAATAAGCAACTAAACTGCTATAAGAATAAGCTTTCATGCATAAAAGTAAAGCACTATCCTTTGTACTGACTGTGGGTATGTATCAACCTGTAAAATCTGATGTGTGTCCCGAAAATGTCTCACTCTGGCCATTTGAAAAGGTGGTAACCCTACCAATGGTAAGAGCATTCATCTAATATCCGCCCATTTGCGGTCCAAGTTGTCCCTGTCTGGATGGCCCAAAGATGAAGGGGTATTACCGGGGTGTACCTACCATGTCATGAAAGATAAGTATTTGCGTGTACCTATGTGCGTGAAGTACAGCATGTGGAAGATCAAATATGCCAGGGTTGTCCTCACAACCATATTACACCCTATATGTATATGGGTCTACCTGAAAACACTGAACGGTGATAACATCAACAATGAGATAACCATCACCGGAAGATTGACAACAGAGATGACCGACGATTGAAAATCCCAATGCTGAGAACACTGACATGTTAAGGTAAGTGTGTGATAGTGACGGACGTCAGGGTCAGGGTGCAGGTAAGGTAAGTGTGCGATAGTGACAGACTTTAAGGTTAGGGGTGGGTTAAGTGAGTTAGGGTTAGGATGCGGGTAAGGTAAGTGTGTGATAGTGACAGACTTTAGGGTTAGGGGTGGGTTAAGTGAGTTGGGGTTAGGGCGCGGGTTAGGTGAGTGTGCGATAGTGATGGACCTTAGGGTTAGGGTTTGAGTTAAGGTTAGTGCATAGATAGTTGTGCATGTAAGGTTTAGTGTAGGTTTGTAAGGTTTTTGGTGTGTTTGTGTTGTGTGTGTGTGTTTTATGGAAAAGGTATTTGTTTTGTTTTGTTTATTGTCGGGATTGTGGTTTGTCGGACATGTGAAGTTTTGTGTTTTTGAACTTTCGGTTTTGTGGTGTCGGTTATCTCGTTGTCGCTGTTTTTGCGTGTCGGTGTTTTCAGGTATATATATATATATATATATATATATATATATATATACACACATGTATAGTAGTGTATATATGTAGACTACAGGTGTGGAAAACTTTCACGTAAAATATTTACACACATATATATATACATATACATTTTTTGCATGTTGGGGGACTTGACCCCAGACCGACATTACACAAATTTTACAATAATTTAATGATAATTTTTTAGTAACAATTTTATACTTATTTATTTACATATCTATTTTGAATATTATATATTTATTTATTTATTTATTTGTAAATATTTATGGTCAGTATTTGAATATCACACATGAAATCATTTTATGGGTTATATATATATATACATCATAACATAATTTTTATAAATGGATTTAAAAATATATATACTTGGATTATTACAATTACGCACGATATTGGGTCAGATATTACATGTGTATCAAACAATCACATTTCTAATTCATTATGGTTATTTTGTACTAAACGACTATTTTAGCATTATTTTACAAGTTATACACAACAACAGGTCATAAGGGAGTTTTTTAATATATTTTAACAATATACACACATTTAGGTAAAGAACGTACACTTTAACTGTCAAGCAGTGTTCATTTTTATTGACAGTTTTTTATACATAGTGGTGAATTTGCTGCCTACAAATTCTGTTTCTGTTTTAGCTTTAGAACTTTATTATTCATTACGTAATTGATTGGATAATTGGTTCATTAATTGGGAACGTGAGAAGTATTTAAGTGGTTTGTTTTGTACTATTTGTTGTTTTGAAGAAGTCCGTGGGTACGGACGAAACCTAGGTTGACGCATTTTACTTGTATTGTATCAACATCAAATAAACTTTGTTGGAGCGTTTATGGGCCTTGGATTTTTCTTTCGTATTTGTGGCAGCAGTATATCACACGCTACAGCATTTCTACTTCGGCTGTAGTGCTTTCTCTTCCTGTTTTTCGTTTTGGAGGTATTGGTTCCTGGTTTATTTTGTGTGTTTTTGCCATGGAGGAAGAAGGCGGTGTGGTCGAAGTGGGCGTGCTCTTAAAAGAAATGAATGAACAGCTTAAACTTCACACCACGTTAATACACAAACTTATGACATCTTCCAATGTTAGTATGGAGTCCACGGGGAGTCTGGGTTTGCCGCTCACTCAAGCAACCCCCCCTTTGGCACCTACAGCATCTGGTAATAATGGTACTACAAGGTGTAGCCATCACGGCAACCTTTTGCAAGTCAGAGACCAAGTGGAGCCGGTATGCAGTGACTCCTGGAAGTTAAATCAATATTCATTTAACACAAAACAAACTCCCATGGATATTACGAGTAATTTGGTGCAAGGCAATATGAGGGAGTGGTTACGATCATTTGAAATTAAAATGTTTAAGTTGAAGAGAACACAAATGGAAAATGGTTATTTGCGCAGAAATATCGAATTGGGGCTTGTCCCAAAAGGGCTCAGACTGTGGAGATATCCCAATGGAAGTGAGCACGAACCGGACATGCTAAAAGAGTTGCATGAACTCTTCAACAAGACAGGTTTAGCCCTAATGGAAATCATGATTACATATAATGACAAAAAATAGACTTACTCATGTCTGAATTGGACAAACTAAATAACCATATTAGTCAGGATCTTCTTTTCGACCAATATTACACAAACTATAGTAACATCATTAAGGATGTAGAACATAGTTGTAATATTATTTATAACAAAAAACAAAATAAAATTAAAAGAGACATGAAGGTTTATTCATCTGGCATGGTGTATCCCAAATAAAAACCTGTACAATGTAGTCATCATAGTAATGGAAAGTCGGATGTTGGCAGCAACCGTATGGATGCATTAGACGACATCACTTCCCCTCTTCAGACCGAAGGTTACAGACCACGGCAGTTTGGCAGTCCAGACGAGGGAGAAGGTCCAAGAAGATCAAAAAGGCTCAGGGGACAACACAATTATGAAGACGAGGAAGATTTTGAGTTTACAGGAACAAGACCAAGAAGAGAATTGGATAAAAACAAGAAGGTTAATTTCCAACAAAAAAACGCATGGGGGGCGCGCAAGTAGCCGCTGGCGTCCATCACCACGAGGTACTTGGTAAGCCATTTAACTTTTTTTCATTTAACAGCAATGAGTCGACACACACGGAAATGACTATGAGTTTAATGGTGCCTAGTTGTGTTGTTAGTTGCTTTGACGGTACCGATTTTTCACTAGATGGTAACTTTAATCATACAGAGACAGACAATACACTTTCAGATGACACACCAGATGTAAAGAACAGACCGGAGGTATCTGTGGACAATATTGACTCTTTGGTTTGTACACATTTTGTGGACAGTCATGACACAATTTGTGATTTACCTGTAAACACCTGTGAGAGGCAACGGCAAACTGTCGACACGATTATTTCAAATGTAAATGACTTTGACAATTTTTTTAACAATGTCTTTGATACGGTTATTGTAGATAGTAATGATCCATTATGTGATTTAACGGTATATGCTTTTGATGGACAATCACAAATGGGTGATATAGATATTTTAAATGTAAACAATAAGGATATTTTTATTAACAATAATATTGATACGGTGTCTGATGTTAACAAGTTTACAGGGGATAATGCGTGTGTGCAGGATAATCTCAATAGACAATTAGATCAAGATGGGGAATGTAGGTTGTTTTTTAAACCCAATATCGTGGTGAATAATAAGGGAGATTTTAAATTATATAATTATGCAAGCCAGTCCTTTGATAAAGAATGTGTTGATTTATTTTCAAAAGGTTTTAGTTTTGTACCGTGTAGGAGGGGGGGAATTTGGTAAATACAATTTTGGATTTGAAATTATTTACCCAGAAGCTGAATTTAAAAATTTTGTATCAGAGCAATTCTTGGGGTGTTAATGTGAATGGCACAAACAGATTGTCTAAACCTAGTACCTATAACCCTCCCATGCACGATAAGGTGTCGTTCTTTGAAAAAGTGACTGAAAATGATATTAGGGATGCTTTTATCCATTATAATAGTCATTTTAGTAATAAAAACTTGACCGAACAGGAGGAAGCCAATTTAAACAGAATTTTGTCCACTAAAAATATTAGAATTATGAAACCCGATAAGGGCAGTGGAATAGTGATAGTGGACCATCATGATTATGTTTCCTACATGAATGCTATGTTGGTGGGAGACACATATAGGGAAATTAGCAGGAATGAAATAAACATAGCATACAAAAGAATTGACACTACACTCTTTGATATGTTGTTTCAAGGTGAGGTGGATGAACACGAATGGCGATTTTTACAGAATGAGTATCCAGTTATTAGTGGAATTTTCGGTATTCCGAAAATACATAAAGGTTTGGACAATCTACAATTTAGACCTATAGTGGATGGTAAACGCAGTAAAACACATTTTATCAGCCAATTTCTGGATTATCATTTAAAGCCTGGTATTGAATTTTTTCCACATATACTCAAGGATTCTTGGGATTTCTTGGCAAAAATTAAAGCCATAGAATTTAATCATGGAGATACATTTATTATTATGGACGTGTGTAATTTATTTACTGTTATACCCCATGATAGAGGGCTTGACTGGCTTGAAGAACAACTATATTACACCAACCTATATGATCAAAATAAAGTAAATGTATTAACAAAACTAATGGATATTGTTCTAAAAAATAATTTTATATTTTTTGAAGGGGCTCATTACAAACAGAATAGTGGAGTAGCCATGGGGGCAGCGTGTGCCCCAGGTTTTGCGAATTTTGTATTGACATACTGGGAGTTAAATTATGTGTTCAATTCTGAGTATTTTAAATATGTTAAATTCTATGGTCGGTTTTTAGATGATTTATTTATAATATGGAATGGGGAACAGGCAGTATTAAAAGCTTTTTTAGAGTATATTAATAGTAGTGTATGGTTTTTAAATTTCACACATATTATTAGTCAGGAAAGCATTAGTTATTTGGACATTAAGTTGACTTACGACAAAAATAAGAACAAGCTCGTGTCTAACATTTACAGGAAGTCCACATTCTCAAATTCTTATTTACATTTTGATAGTTGGCACCCTCACCATTAGAAAAAAGCAGTGGTAAAAGGCCAGATGGTGAGGGCAGCTAGAATGGTTAGTGAGGAGGTAGATTTTGAACACGAAATACATTTTATCATTACCTTATTCTTGAATAGAGGGTACCCAAAGCATTTTTGTAGTAATATTGCCACAGAAGTGAGAGGCAAAAGGCAAAACGGGTTTTACAAGGCTTTATTAAACAGTAATGAGGTTTTGTTTAGTAACAGTAACAAAAGTCAATTTGTTGATGTTAGGAAATTTATTTGTAACAATATTCCATTGTATATTACTACATTCAATGATATTTCTTGGAGAATTAAAAATATTATTAATAAGAATTGGAATTTTATAAGTATGGATAAGACATTGGGGGATCTTTTTAAAGGGCAAGTAACATACGTATTTAGGAAGGACACATCGTTTAAGGATTTGTTCGAAAGCTTGAATGTAAAAGTTGATAACATTTCTCACAAACCCATGGGTAATTTCAAATGTGGCAGGTGTTCAACATGTAAACATTTGATCAGTACTGGTACAGCTGTGACGGTTAACAATCATAGTATTAAAATTTATGAGCATATCAATTGCTACACTATCAATGTTGTTTATATTGCTGTTTGCCAACAGTGTGAAGGTTTTTATGTTGGGAAAACCAGTAGGCATTTGAGGGATAGGATTAAAGAACATCTATTGGACATCAAAAATAATAAATTAACCAATGCCCTGGCTAGACATATAAACCAACATGAAAATCATCATTTTAAGTTTTTTGGTGTATTGCATCAGAACACTGATTTACAGGGTAAAATCACTAAACACAATTTAGACATTCTAGAATTGAGGATGCAGATATTTCTAAATGCTCACCAGTACCCTGGACTTAATGAATATATTAGTATTAAGCCCATTTTATGGTTAAATAATATCAAGGGTTACTAGCTTAAGTCTAGTTTTTGGAATTTATGTTAGTATAAATTATATGTACACAAATTTTAGTCAACTACGGGTCCAACACTACACATGTATAGTAGTGTATATATGTAGACTACAGGTGTGGAAAACTTTCACGTAAAATATTTACACACATATATATATATACATATACATTTTTTGCATGTTGGGGGACTTGACCCCAGACCGACATTACACAAATTTTACAATAATTTAATGATAATTTTTTAGTAACAATTTTATACTTATTTATTTACATATCTATTTTGAATATTATATATTTATTTATTTATTTGTAAATATTTATGGTCAGTATTTGAATATCACACATGAAATCATTTTATGGGTTATATATATATACATCATAACATAATTTTTATAAATGGATTTAAAAATATATATACTTGGATTATTACAATTACGCACGATATTGGGTCAGATATTACATGTGTATCAAACAATCACATTTCTAATTCATTATGGTTATTTTGTACTAAACGACTATTTTAGCATTATTTTACAAGTTATACACAACAACAGGTCATAAGGGAGTTTTTTAATATATTTTAACAATATACACACATTTAGGTAAAGAACGTACACTTTAACTGTCAAGCAGTGTTCATTTTTACTGACAGTTTTTTATACATAGTGGTGAATTTGCTGCCTACAAATTCTGTTTCTGTTTTAGCTTTAGAACTTTATTATTCATTACGTAATTGATTGGATAATTGGTTCATTAATTGGGAACGTGAGAAGTAGTTAAGTGGTTTGTTTTGTACTATTTGTTGTTCTGAAGAAGTCCGTGGGTACGGACGAAACCTAGGTCGACGCATTTTACTTGTATTGTATCAACATCAAATAAACTTTGTTGGAGCGTTTATGGGCCTTGGATTTTTCTTCAGATTTGTGGCAGCAGTATATCACACGCTACATCATTTCTACTTCGGCTGTAGTGCTTTCTCTTCCTGTTTTTCGTTTTGGAGGTATTGGTTCCTGGTTTATTTTATACATATATATATATATATATATATATATATATATATATATATATATATACACACACACACACATACACACACACACATATATATATGTGTAGGTGTGTGTGTGTGTGTGTGTATATATATATAAATATATATATATATATGTTTTATATAGATATATATATATATATATATATATATATATATATATATATTATATATATATATATATATATATATATATATATATATATATATATATATATATATATATATATATATATATATATATATATATATATATATATATATATATATATATATATATATAAATATATATATATATATATATATATATATATATATATATATATATATATATATATATATAGGTCTACCTGAAAATGCCAAAAGTTCACAATGCCAACAACGAGAACCCCGACACCAGAAGATCGACACCGGAGAAGACCGAAAGTTAAGAATCCCGATGCTGAGAACACCGACATGTTAAGGTAAGTGTGCGATAGGGACGGACGTTAGGGTAGGGTGTGTTTCAGGTAAGTGTACGATAGTGACAGACTTTAGGTTTAGGGCCGGGTTAATTGAATTAGGGTTAGGGTGCAGGTAAGCTAAGTGTGCGATAGTGACGGACTTGAAGGTTGGGGTGGATTACGTAAGTTACAGTTAGGGTGCAGGTAAGGTAAGTGTGCGATAGTAACAGACTTAAGGGCTAGCGGCAGATTAAGTGAGTTAGGGTTAGGGTGTGGGTAAGGTAAGTGTGCGATAGTGACAGACCTTAGGGTTAGGGTTTGGGTTAAGGTTAATGCATAGATAGTTGTGTATGTAAGGTTTAGTGTAGGTTTGTAAGGTTTTTGGTGTGCCTCTGTTGTGTGTGTGTTTTTCGAGAAAGGTATTTGTTTTGTTGATTGTCGGGATTGTGGTTTGTCGGGCATGTTTTTGAGCTTTCGGTTTTGTCGTGTCAGTTATTTCGTTGTTGGAGTTTTGGCGTGTCGGTGTTATCAGGTAGACCCATACATATATATATAAATATATATATATATATATATATATATATATATATATATATATATATGTATATATATATATATAGATATATATAAAGAATGAACGTCGTAACAATATATCGTGCTGTCAGCATATGTCATAAAAAGCTGCCCAGGAATGAGCAGAACACCGCTACTCTTCCTGCTGGGACTATCAAAAATTGTCAAGTGCAAAAGGCTGTAATCTCTCACCCTAGCAAGGGTAGGTATTTTCAAAGATTAAATGGTGGGAAAGCCTGTGAATACACGAGTTGGGACAACATATGTGTAGGGCCCCTAATGCTCTGGAGAGGACAATGTTTAGAGGTGTGTCATGGCTGCGATATCAAGTGGATAATGGAAGTTACGCGTGTAAGATGAACATGGGTGGGGTGGAGGTACTATGGGTATGAAATTATGGATCCAGGCTTGCCAGGGTTGGATGGCCCGGTTCTAATTGGACCACCCCATGGAGGTCAGCGAGTTTGTAATAGGTATATATGCATACACACATGCAGACAACAATATGTAGAAGCACATTGTCTGTAACACATGCATTCTATTTGTAGATATAAATAAAAGGAATGTGCACATACAAACATTGGCAGTAGATGGAATAATAGGCTGTGCAGAAGAGGGATGGGATGATACTGCTAGAACACAGAGGCATGTACAGTGTCCAAAGTCAGTACTGTGCTGACAATAATCAAATGTGAGGGCTTCCACACACATGGAATCCTTCCTGTGATCTGCCCGGTACGGCAACACCAAGTACATAACCGGTCTAATTGTAAAAGAAATACGCTGAACACGTACATAACTAGGCTCCCACATGTAACGTGTGTGATAACGCATCGTCATACATATTAATGTATTGTAGTGTCATGTTAACGGGAGTAAGGATGTAATAAAGCATAGAGTCTAATTTTGCCATAAACACGTGTGTTCCATGTGGGGCAAACCAATAATTGCAAATAGTATTCTTTGGTCACTCACATCAGCAATATTTGAGGACTAAACATATGGGAGGTCTGAGGATACGTGGAGTGAGTAAATCGATGGGATGGCTCTATAGGAGTAGGGTGTGGCCAGTGTGTAGTGGTATCAATACACCGCGAATCCAACAGGAGAATGGATGACAGCAGTGTTAGGGAGGTGTTGGGCTGTGTTTGAGAAACCAGGAGCCATGGGTATATGGGTATATATGCATATGGAGCAGCACAGCAATAGTGCAATCGGTAGTGCAACCCCCTAACGAACAGACATTCTCATACCGAATCACACTGTATCACATTCCAATTACCATTGATAATCCGTACATGAACATATTGCGACATCTGTCTGCTGTATAATGTGCTAAATACTGATTACAAGATAACTGAAGTGAAGTGTTAGTGTCATAATGAATAAGGCACTAGTATGCAGGTGAAGCATATATAAACACCATTACACATGTGTAAGTGTGTATGTGTGGGGAATGTATTGGTTTACAGACACACACACATATATATGGTTGCAGACATACATATACATATGTATATATATATATATATATATATATATATATATATATATATATATATATATATATATATATATATATATATATATATATCTGTGTGTGTGTACACACATATACATACATATATACATAAATACATATATATATATATATATATATGTGTGTGTGTGTGTGTGTGTGTGTGTGTGTGTGTGTGTGTGTGTGTGTGTGTGTGTGTGCGCGTAGATATACAGAGATATACAGCTATGATAGGAAACAGCACACAGGAATGACATATGTTCACAGGCTATGGCAATGGAAGTGAGGAGCCCAGGTAAGAAACATGACACACGCAACATGCCCTTCCACACCCCCCCCCCCACAGCCGGACATGGGAAATATGCACGCAATCAATGTAAAGTATCCACTGCTCCCCAGACCACAGGCAGGATACAGCTGGGGGGGTACACAGTGCACCCATGGATTCTAATCATGGAACACATATTGAAGCGTCCCTTGTGGGACACCCCAAAAATTGGCCAAATCAAACGAATCTGATAGATCATCTATTTTGTCCATGGTGTATACAGACATGGAATACAAGGGTGGGTAATCCTGATGATCCATGGGCCGAGACAATTTTATGACATGGGTCCCGTGAAGTGGAGAGTGGGTAGTGTGTAGCAGTGTCTTCTGAACTGACCAGGTCCCAGAGTAAGGATGGGTGCTGTCGAGGAGGCGAGGGTGGGGGAACTATGGGTGGGTACTTATGGGTCTAGGTGTGCAGGTGTTGGCTGATGTTGGGCAATATGGACAGCCCTAGGGATGCAAGAGAATGTGTTTATTGGGCAGAGGCATCACCCAACGAGCAGCCACACCCACTGCGAGACCCACAAAGTGTAATCTATATGGCAAGGAACGGAATAACCAGATGTAGACGTATATATGTAGAGCTATGTGTGTGTATATCTACCCATAGCGAGATAGAGATATGCTTCTCCCTCGCCGTAGTACGAATGTATACATACAGAGAATGAATACAGATACATACCCACATATGAATATATAAATATGCAGGCAACCATAGACTTATATGTCATTAGATTACATATATACATATATATATATATATATATATATATATATAGACAGCAAGATATAAATATACATGTATGCATACATATGCAGATATATCTGTATATATTAATGTAAATAGATTATATATATATATATATATATATATATATATATATATATATATATATATGTTACAATAAATATACACATGTATATAGCTAGGATATGATACAGCAGTTACGAGTAACATATGTTCACAGGCCGGGCATTTGTTGGTGGGAGGTCCAATAAACAAACGTGTAACACGTAGCATCACACCCCACCCCCGCAGGTAGGCCGGTGAGACATACAGACACACAATAATGGTAAACACACCACTGCTTCCCAGACCACCGGCAGGATACTACCAGTGGGAGAGATCTGCAAGGTCTACACTTGAAACATAGACATCGATGTCCCTTGTTGGACACCAAAAATTAATGATCGGAGCCAGTTTCGGTAGTGATTTCTCCAACCAGACTGTAGATGTACACGGATCAGTAGGTTGTGCAAGCCTGATAACACACGGGTCAACACTACATATGACATGTGTCCGGACACGGGGAGAGTGGGCAGTGTGTAGTGCTGTGTTTGTACCCCACCTGCGCCCACAGTAAGGATGAGTGCTGTAGAGGAGTGGCAGGTTGGGGAACTATGGGTATGCAATCATGGGCCTAGGTGTGCAGCTGTTGGCTGGCAGAGCTGTATTAGGACCGCCCCATGGATGTAAGTAATATTCCGATGTGGGCATAGCAGATGCCCATACCTCCCAACCCCTAAGAGCACATCCACTGGATAGTCCGTAAACCATTGGGGGAACACATAGGGACCATACCATTGAACTGTCCCCAATTACCAGGGACGTCCCTGATTATTACTCAGAATCTAACTCTGTCCCACCTAACCCTTCCTAGAACTAGTGATATTAGGAGGAAAGGTGGTGGAATACACGTAATGAATAACGGCAACATTTAAGAGTCATAAACAGCATGTACCTCAGACACTGTGTATGAATACATATGCTCTGGGTCTGTCAATGTGTCAGGTTAATAGCATCAAATTTCTAAATGTGTCCCATATGTTGTTATGCAGTGTCCCTGATTCAGTGTTCATTTTTCCACATTCGTATGAGAGGTCTGATAATGACAGAAAGCGCATATTCCGCTGACTACCTTAGAAAGATGATAGAATAATAGGTTAGGGTTACCACCTGTCCACCTTTGTGAGGCACAGTCCCCTTTGGGCAGTTAGGTCCTGCAAAATAATTGAAAATATGGCAAATGTCCTGAGAGTTTAGGACAAAGATTTTCCTATATTGTCTGTAGTAGTTGCATAAAACAATTATTTTGTATTTGAAACACCTAAATGTTATAAGAAACAGAATAAGCAACTATAATGCTACAAGAATAAGCTTTTATTTAGGCAAAACAATGAAGTTCTTTCCTTTGTACTGGCTGTGGGTATGTTTTGCCCTGTAAAATCTGACGTTTCTACATAAAAGTCCCACCTTGGGCAATTGAAAAGGTGGCAACCCTATAATAGGTATGCGGTAGCATGACTTGGCCAACGGATGTGGGTCCCAAAACCCAATTACTTGTCTGTATTGAAGAGTCACGGTTCCCATGTATCAGCCAGATGGGTGCAGATTGTAAATATGAATAAATCACAGGACAGGCCGCCGATTCTGTTCAGTCGAACGGCATGCCATCGCCTAATTGGCAGCCATTCCCGATACTGTAGGCATGTAATCCAATGTAATAGGCATCACAAGGTAATATTGTGGTCCTTGCTCCCACCCAGGGGTGTGAGTGTCAGATGCAAGCACCAATGTTGGTGCATTTGCAAGTGCAGAAGCGAGCAGGTGTAAGCCTGTTTGGCTACCAGTATGCGAGTATTGCACTGGTAAAGCAATGTAGATGCTAACCGTATGTAAGAAGCTGTAATCAGAGGTTAGCATTCCTTAACACTGCGCAAACCTACACACACCTGTTCACAACTGCTTTAATGTGTCTTACTCCCTCCGTATCCAATGGCCTTGTTCTGCCCGGCAACAAAATAAATGGCCTCTGCAAGGCTCGGAACCAGGACCCTGCACACACAGCTAATGTGATTTACCAATACGCCATGGCAGATATACAGACAACGGACAGTGCCACAAACATATCATACAGCACAGTCATTCAACAGTATAGGAATGTATCCCATCATGCAGATGTATGTGTGAGTGTTTATGTCTAGCATATAGGTACATACGTATATAGAGATATATCAGGAACATACCATGTGGCAACAAAGCATTACAAACGAATGAAATGGGAAACACCAGCAACACCTGTATTATGTAGTGGTGTTGTCCTATGCAATTTCAAGACTCCCTCAGACAGACATGTGTCATTCATACACGCAAACAGTTGTACATTGGCTGTATACATCACTCTGTGCATGTAATGTACATTAACACAACAGTACCTGGCCAATCATTATGTGTGAACAGTACTCTTGCAAGGTGCTGTGTGCAACATCATCATCATGATAAAGGTAAATGGAGTAACCATAGAGGGACCGGTAGTGTTGTGTGTACAATGGGATTGCCCTCATCACATGTACCTGGACCATTTAGGAGTGATGTGCATACCAGGATCGTGCGCCTGAGGGACAGGGTTGAGGATAACAGGAGTATGTTGTGATGCATATTACAAGGCTTACATGTCCAGTGGGCACATGTGTGAAATGGACAGCTATGTATAGGGCAGATGTTGTCCTAGGAGATGATTGGCCTTATGTTTCTGTAGGGTAAGGTCGGATGTGGGGGAAGGAGAGTAGGTATGGCCATGGAGGATAGGTAGTGTAGGATCACAGACAAGACAGCATACAGGGTCAGTATATGACACATGTGGGGGGGTGGTACACCTCGGACTGGGATGGGTGTTTGGCCTTTACAAGCCCATGGGAACAGTGGGACGGAGGTCCCCAGCCATGGGCAGCCGCCACTGCACCTAAACAGCTGCAAAGAAGGCAGTGCTGGAGACTCTCCAGGAGGGGCAGCATCACCCTGTAAATGTGACACTCCACCCTCGAGCTTGAGTATCTGGCTTCGAAACCCCTTAGTGAGCCCCTAATGCAACACGTCCAGGACAGCACGGCAGTAGACATGTTCCTGTCTGGTCCTGCTCCCAGGTGGGGACATGCCCCATCCTCAGTGGTGGTACCACCAGAAGGTGGTGCAGAGCCAACAGAGGTTGAGGTCCAAGGCTGGGCCCCAGATGTGCTGGTGCCCAGTTCCATGGTCAGCTGAAGTGGGACAGGAGGTTCTGCCGGGACCTCCCAACACATACAGCCTATGGTGTTGCAGTATAGACCCACATATGGCTTAGTGATAGACAACAGCATTCAAGATTACCTATAACAGTGTGCAGAGATATCACCATCAACCCAACACAACAGATAGTATGCATTTGCAGAGGGAGCACAACACATGCATATATACTGCATGACATCTGTACAATGTGTAGTAGATGTGTAACCACAGCTATGAACTGTTGCCCATTATTGGCTTGTCACTGGGAACCCTAGACAATGTCTGTCATACCACTGTTTCATGTGGCATATGTCCAGTCAGGGATGCGATGACAGTAACACATCCCTATCATCATGTACTGTCTGCAATCCTCATACTATGCTCCTGCTGTGCACAGATGTGTGTTCAGTGTGTAACACAGGAAACAAATGGTTCCATACACTGACCAGTTCACAGATGGCCCTACAGATGGGGGTCCCTCATGAACAGAGTACTGTCATGTCTGTATTAAAACATGCAGAACAGCCATTACCACACACAACATGTTAAACAGGCAGTAGTCTCAATGCAGCATAGCTACACTTAAATGCTGTAGTCATGTGTGGCACATCACCCTCCTGTCTTTAGGCTATTTCCCACTGTGTATGATGTTTGAGGTACATCTAGATATCATCTGTGATGCCGTTTCAGAACACCACATCCAGGTACCACTCACAGTGACTGTCATGGCCAAATACCAACATGATTTTCCTAGATAGTGCACTGTGTTTATCATGCAAATGGCTATGGTAACACCATCACAGCTGTTCCACATACAATCAGCTAGAGGAGGACTGCAGTAGGTGCAGAGGCCATCACCTGATCAAGTCCATCACTTACAATACACATGCTGCTGCTGAGTAGGTGTACACCTCCACATCCATCAGATAGTGTGTGGGACGGACAGGCAAAGTACACCAGAGAAGGGCTTGGAGACTAAACCCTAAGCATCGTCTGCCACATGCCTAACAGTACAGGGGTCAAACCCCTGCCCAACTAGTCATTACTATTACATGTGTATGAAGTTACTACATGTGCCTCAAAGCCATTTTGCTGTGTTGTAAGAACATATATGTGTGTAGGTGAGAGACATCTGCAACAGAGATATAGCAGGCATACATTAGGTGTCACCACAACCACAGTCTCCAATGGACTCACATTGACACTCTTTGCCAGGGCCACAAATACACAACCTAACTACTTAGTTTTCCACACTGCAGTAATGCACAGAACTACATGCACCACAGGGGATATCTGGAGGTTCTTTGGACTAGGGCATGTGAAAGTGTTTGACATCTGTTGGTATGCCAACAAGGGTTATACTGGGAGTGATTGTGGTTGGGAGCATCATAACCCACATGCAGACACAAGGTGCCAGTACTGACATGCATGTATGCATTACTTCATGGGTGTGTAGTGGTTGGCTGTGCAAGATGGATGTACAAGGCTGGGTGAGGAGTAGTCCTTGCCATCGCGTCACCCGACAATGGTGTTCAGTGTGGTATAAGGGTGGAGTGTCTGCAATGTCCAACACAGATGGGTACTACATGATCTGCCCTGACATCCTGGTTACCAATGTGTATGGTCATAGCTTGCAATGAATGCCATGTCTGTGTTTGATAGTCCTTCACATGGACATTGTCTGGGATGTGCATGTCTCACAATACTGTTCAATGAAATGTACAGGTGTACCTGGTTTGGCAGGCACATGTTGTGTACACAGACTGTTATCCTCCGATATGCCAATACTGGCCTGGTGTGGCGAAACCTTCTTATAGTCAGCAGGTTGACCCTGCACCTGCATTGATAGCATGATACAGGTATTCCCTGGTGTCTGTGGCATTGGAAAATGGAAACACCACAAACTAGAAAAACAAGAACAAATGGTAGACCTAGCAGACCGAGAAAAATCCACGAGTGTTGTTGAAAGTTTATTGTAAGCGCTTTCATGCACTAACTTCTGTGCACTTCTTCAGACAAAAAAACAAACAACACTAACACCATATATACCATCCAATAATTGTTAAAGATAATTAATACTAACTGAATTGCACAAATCAAATTAAAAGTTAAAGCGAACTTTACATTAAAAAAGTTAAGCACAACACTACCCAGCTAAACCAATATGAATGCATCTTCACGTATGTTAAAAATTATTTTAGGGCCGCAATTGGTGATTACTATTGTCATAAGCATAAACATCATGGTAATATCACAATAACTGAAAAGAAGCTCATTGAATATGTTAGGATACACAAAATCCAAGTTATGAAACCGGATAAGGGGGAGGGAGCTATTTTTATGGATGAGTTCGATTATGACAACAGGATGTATCAGATGCTTTCAAGTTTAAATTACACTAAGGTCTCATTAAATAAGCTTAATCAAGCTTATCAACATATTAAAAACATTTTAAGTGATTTGTTCATAGAAGCAAGTATTTCCTTGGAAACATAGCATTATTTAACTATGCCAGCACCTTTAATTCCTGTAATATTCGGAGTTCTGAAACTCCAGAAAAATGTTACTGACCCCCCTCTTAGGCCCATCATTGATGGACGGAAATCCATCACTTATGCATGTGCTAAGTGGGTAGACGCTAAATTAAAAGAAGCATTGCAATCAGAGCCCCAAATATTGTTTCATGGCATGTGTTACAACATTTGAACAACATACCATTTAATTCATCTTATGGATTTCTGACAATAGATGTCAGGGATTTGTATACTGTAATCCCACAAGGATTAGGTACGGATTGGGTGAGGGATTTCTTGTTATATAAGTGGTTCCCAGGACAGGATATTGACCTGATTGTTACTTTACTGAATATTGTTTTAAGTAACAACTATTTCATGTTCAAAAAAGAATTATTCTTACAGAAATCAGGTATTGCAATGGGCTCCCCATGTGGGGGGAGCTTTGCCAATTGTGTCATGGCATTCTGGGAACACACTTTTTTATTCCCACACCTTTTGTTCAATAATATGGTCGTCTGGTACACGCGTTACCAGGACGACATTTTTTCTTATTATGAAAGGGACCCAGGACAACGCCAAGAGGCTGGTTGGAGTTATGGGTTCCTTTGCATCATTCCTGGAATTTACTTTTCAATATGAGGAACAAGGCATTAATTTTCTTGATATCTATTTAGATAAAGACGTAGTTCATAATAGATATAGAACTAAGATCTATAGGAAGCCATTGTATAGTAATGCTTTCTTGCATTTCACTAGCAATCACCCATTTTTTCAAAAAAAGGGGGTTGTCAAAGGTCAACTAGTTAGAGCGTCCCGGATGTGCTCGAACGATGATGATTTTGATCAAGAATGTAACCACCTGGGAGATATGTTTCTTAATAGGGGTTATCCTTCTACGTTAATTTATGCCATAACTAGGGAAGTTAGTCATAAAAGGTCAGTTGGCCTTTTAGGTCCAATTTTGTCCAAAGGTTACACACATGACCACAACACGGATTCTTCTGTTGTTGGTAACATGGGACCTATTCATTCAATTTCAACTAAAAGTGGTAATTTTCGCACTAGTTTAGTGACTCAATTCAACAATGTATCTTTTCAACTTAGAGAAATCTTGAACAATAATTGGGACCTTATTTTACAGGACCAAGGACTTAATACAATCCTTGGCCCAAAACCATCTATGGTATTTAGGAAAGCACCTTCTTTAAAACATTGTTTGAGTTACCATACAAACAGTACAAACTCTGTAAGGGTATGTACAAATGTGGGCACTGTAATTATTGTAAGTTTATTCAAACAGGGTCTTCATTTTACATTAAGGGGGTCAAATATTTAATCTATGACAAATTCAATTGTGAAAGCCAAGGCGTAGTATATTCGGCCTCTTGCCAATTATGCCCAGTTTTTTTATCTGGGTAAAACTGAGCGTCAACTAAACTACGAACATATATACGCGATATCTAAAGGTACACCCACTAACGCCCTAGAGAGACATATCAATAAATTTAGCACCCATGCATTTAAATTTACAGTGGTTCAACAAGTTTGTAGAAATCCAAGGGGAGGGCCTTGGCATCTGAAATTAGAGGAGCAAGAGTTATTATGGCAATTAAAAACCAATGCATATGTTCATCCAGAGATCAATGATCTGTGTTCTATCAAATGTCTGCTTAGGCTGAAAGCGCTTATTTTATTTGTATTTTATATGAATTTTTAACATACGTGAAGATGCATTCATATTGGTTTAGCTGGCTAGTGTTGTGCTTAACTTTTTTAATGTAAAGTTCGCTTTAACTTTTAATTGATTTGTGCAATTCAATTAGTATTAATTATCTTTAACAATTATTGGATGGTATATATGGTGTTAGTGTTGTTTGTTTTTTTGTCTGAAGAAGTGCACAGAAGTTAGTGCATGAAAGCGCTTACAATAAACATTCAACAACACTCGTGGATTTTTCTTGGTCTGCTAGGTCTACCATTTGTTCTTGTTTTTTTAGTCAGTGGCATTGGTCCATACAGGGCACATGTGTCACCACATATGTTGCAGGCATCCAGTGGGGAACATAGTGAAGGCACATTGTCCGCAAATATGTGTCTATTGTACCACTGTACAGGGTGCCATGTCCTCTGCAGCCCAGTGCATTCACACCATGCCTACTATCTGTCATCAATGTGCATGGTGCTAGCAACATAGCGGGATATCCTAGGTAAGTGTGTTTGTGTATGGCACATGGGTGCAGGACATATACCGGGTACTAGTTGGGTTGTATACTTTGCTCACCAGGCCTTTTGCCAGATGTAGGGGTATGGCTTGCCAGCACAGTCCCATGGCTGACTGACAGCTGTACTCCTCATGAGGTGGCCAATGTGTCATAAGACAGACACCATATAAGAAAACAATAAAATCCGGTCCACAACATGTCCAGTGGTTAGACACTCGCAGCCACCTCTACACAGGCTCTGACAGCCAAACACACACACTTGCCATATCCTGTATTTGACCCCTACCTACCGTATCACACTGCAGCAATATGCTTTTAGGGCATGTGCTATGGTGAATACTGGGTTATATCACTCCTACAGGTATATTCCTAGGTGGGTGACAACAGCAGGATTGACTAAAGGTGGTCATGTGATTTGTATAGAGAGTGCATACTCTACAAAGCACTGTACTTGTCACACACAGGCAGACACCCACACACACACACACACACACACACACACACACACACACACACACACACACACACAATTGGCAAGTCTGGGATTAGAACACTGACCTAACTACTTAATCATACTACAGCATTACGCAGTTAGAGAACGTGCTACTGAGATTACTGGGTCACAGCAGTCCCAGAGGTGTATTTCTAGGTGGGTGACACCATCAGCCTTGCCAAAGGTGGGTATAGGAATTGTATGGAGTGTGCGCAGTCTAAAAGCATCATTCAGTCCTCAGGCAGATAGAGACAAGCAAACACACACACACACAGACACACACACACACACAGTTGGCAAATCTGGGATTAGAACACCGACCTAACTACTTAATCACACTACAGTATTATGCAGTTACAGAACACGCTACCAAGATTACTGGGTCACAGCACTCCCAGAGGTGTATTTCTAGGTGGGTGACATCATCAGCCTTGCCAAAGTTGGGTATAGGAATTGTATGGAGTGTGAGCAGTCTAAAAGTATTATTCTGTCCTCAGGCAGATGGAGACACACACGCCAGTGGTGGGAACTGAACACCTGCCTATCTACAGATCACTATTACAATACTACATAGTTACGAGTCACGCCACAGAGACTACACATTTCAAGGCTGTTATTATGACCTTCTAGGAATGTGGACATCAACAGGGACGCTGGCAGTTAAGATGTACATACCTGTGAACCTGTGTGTTTAAAGTAGGAATCCATCATGAACAGGAGTATGCCCATCTGTGGAATGGACGACTACTATCACTATACAGGGTTACAGTGGCCATGCCTATACAGATAGAGGCACATAACATAGGGCTGTTCGGATTGCACTATGTGTCCATCTACACAAGGTTATACTGTCATACACTTTGTAGCACAGGGCTGTTTGGGATGCACTCTGATTCTAAACACGGAAGGCCACAGTGGCCATACTATTACAGTTAGATGTAAAAAACATATTGTAATGGACTCTGGTGTTAGAAGTTGTCATTGTTAGCAGGAACGCTACACTACGTACATCTGACACTGGTCTTATACACAACATCTGCTGCTGATAGTCACCTTAGATGTACCATTCTATACCAAGCACAATACTACCACTCGCAGTGATGTCTTGCTAGGAGTGGCAACTGCTTGACCAACACAATGAGCCAAGGTCCTGCTGTAATTACAAGGTTGTCCAGTGTTTGTCATTCTGGGATGACATGGCTGAAAGTAGACGGGCCTTTGTTACATATCACATGCATCCATGATTCAAGAGAGTAGGGATAATACCTAGGTTGCATTTGCCCATATAGTGCCATTCCAGGGCAAATGTCCTAAACACAGGATAACTCTCTGACACCTAGAGGACAACTGCATTGTATGCTTATGCTAACCAGTGATAGATGTGTAGCATTTGTAATCATAGCTGCTAACTGTAGATCCAACAATGGGGAATACTGACATCTGTGCAGTGAGGAACACCTGTCTGAAAGCTCTGTAGTGCACAATAGCACTACCATCATATACCTTAGAACCAGACATGTGGGCCATAAGATAGGTACGGACCGCTCCAGGTGGTGGTGTCCCCACATACATAAAGGCCACTCACATGTAATGACTAGTACTCCCACAAAAGGCATCATAGATAAGTCAGGTGCAGGACACAGTGTCAAAAGCTGCATTCTAGGATGTAACCCTCAGACACCACCATGCCCTCGGACCACCAACACACATCCATACATGTGGTAGGACATAATAGTACAACACCATGTAACCCTTGACCAGTGGACTGTACTTAGCTCTACATCAACTGTTTAGAGTACCCATGTACTGACACAGTTGCATCATGTGTTATGCTATGCAATGATACCACTGTTTGTAACCAGGTCACCTGTACACATACCAGGGGCCCTTGATTATTTACAGCATTAACAGATGACTGTTGCTGTACACCAATAAACACCCTCATATTTGGATATGACATACATGTACCTGACCTGGATATGTACATGCCACACACACATGCAACATATATGTAAATAGCATAGCTGTTGTTATCCTTTGTGCAAACAGGTGGCTACAGCCATTACACACATGCACATGGAATGTAGGTCCATGGCTGCTGAATGCTAACAGTACATAAGGTGTGATATCAATGTTGACAGAGGTAACATTCCCTCTGTACTGGTCACCCATTACATCTATCATATCATACAACAGTCCATGTGTCATGTATGTCATTACACATGTCCACCAATTGCATTGCCTACAAACATACCCAAATGACAGCAATGTAGGACCTACACACATGTACATGTAGTGGTGTGCATTCAGATACCATGCGTGTGCAGTTGCTGATGTATGCAGGTGATGTGTGTCTTAGTACATCATGCAGTTGCAATGCAGCCTCATCATTGACAACTGTATATGGTGGTATGCTGAAAGCATGAAAAGATGTACCTCAGGTATGGGCAGATGTGTGGACATAACTAAGTGGTAGGGCATTTTTGCAGATGGATGTTTGCTGAGGACTAGCTCAAAGGTGTGTCACAAGCAGTCCGACAATAACCTGTGTAACCACTAAGCTATGGTTTTGTTAATTGAAGGGGAACACACACAACATAGACAGCGGTCAGGGTGACACTGAAGGTAAAAACCTTGACACCTGTAACAGTTAAGACCTCCTGTGTGCATATATCAGCACAGTTGCCAAAGGAAGCATCAGTACACTTTGTAATGAGTGCAATACTGCTGTAAGTCCATCATACATATCATGAGATAGGCAGGTGTTTGATTCACAGTACTGGCATGTGTGGTTACATGTGTGTCCATATATGTCACGTATGGAGGGGAATACATCTCAATTGTTACTCACTCTCCTGTACACTGTTGTAGACATTTGTACAGACTGCAATGTAGAAAGCAGGACATAGGCAGGGGTGTGTATCTCACACATGTGAGGTATCTCTATGTGCGTGACTTAGGTGTATTCAATAGTGAATGCCACAGTGTGTGTGTGTGTGTGTGTGTGTGTGTGTGTGTGTGTGTGTGTGTGTGTGTGTGTGTGTGTGTGTGTGTATGTATGTATGGCTGTCTGGTCCCTGGAGTGAGGATGTATGTTATCATAGTGAACTGATAAGAACCCTCCCCCCATGCAGGTGATGCAATCTACTATCCGTGTTGATGTCCTTGATCTTAGGCCATACTGACTACCTGTACATGTGTAATCTCTGTGGCGCGTCATGTAAGTGCACAGTACTGTAATGATGATTTGCAAATAGACAGGGGTCCTCACCTCAGCACTAGCAACTGTGTGTGTGTGTGTGTGTGTGTGTGTGTGTGTGTGTGTGTGTGTGTGTGTGTGTCTGTGTGTGTGCTTGTGTGTGTGTGTGTGTGTGTGTGTGTGTGTGTGTTACTGTGTCGGTGAATCCTTCAGTGTGTGGGTGTGTTATTGTGTCTCTGAATACGTGTGAGAATACCTGAGTGTGTGGGTGCAGTTGTGCATTCACATCCTGTCATGGGAACGTTTATTACGGCTTCCCAATGAGGCATCACGCTTCCCACTGGCCTCTACCCTTGTCATCAGCTGGACCGACCGCTCTCTTACCTCCCCGCTCCATGTAACTGTATCTGTGATGTCACCCAGTATGGATGTCACGTCTGTAGCCACAGTAGCTTAATACACATCTATCATGCTCTTGGATCAGTACATCTGTAGACATGTTTGGAACATGGGACTTTCTAACTGTGATGTGGAAGCTACAAGGTGCATGCTGGTATTTTCATACATACCTGTGAGTAGTCCACATTTACATATGGGACACTAACTGCAAACACTGGCATCCACCGGCACATGCAATTAGACCTGAAGGAGGAAAGCAGAACATCACGACCAACATGCAGTTACTGTTGTTACACAAGATACATACTGTTAACAGTATGAAATGCATTGTACACCTGTACTACATGGTATGTCTGCTGCCCATCAACAGTACACAACAATTGTAATTGACACTTATCTTCCTAGTCTGTTCACCTTCTGCATCAGACCATATGAGCATGTCCCTGCAACGAAGGTGTGGATGACAGGGATGCAGCAGAGGCATCATCATGTGCACAGGGTGATAATGTTTGCCAGAGGCCTAGGCTGCACCATTGGATGGCATCATGTGTGTGGGTTAGGGCCTTTGATCTCATTGGGTGTGTGTGGATGTTACGCATGTGTGTGTTGCGGTGCCTTACATATGTTTCCGGTGTGTGCATTTATGTAAGCCCACAGTTCTGGCATGTGTCTTGCCAACACAGGGGTATTATTGACAGCTGCAGACTGTACAGGCCAGGTTTTATAGTTCATGGTGTCCGGCCATGGCCACGTGACCTGTGCCTGCCAGGGGTTGCACGGGCACTACCAGGCAGAGGTGCAGATTGGGTACTGTCTGATGACACATGTCCACTGGAACCGTGTCCCTGTTGGGACCATCCAGGGCCATGTGCACATGGCCTGCTGTGTCATGGTGTGGCCAGCACAGCATCAGCTGCACTGCTGCTGCTACCACCACTATGGGAGTGGGCATGTGAGGTAGCTCATTCACGTAGATCTGAAACAGGTGATGTAGCAGGCCAATGTCCACGTGCCTGATGCCTCACTCCTACCAGATGTTCCAGCACAGACAGCTCACGCTCGCGGATTGTCATGCCATGGTCAAGGACTCCAACCATGACACCCAATCGTCTATCCAAAGCTTCAGCAATCTGCTGTTGAGCATTTACCATTGCCTGGATGTTGTTGTGTAAAGAATGGACAGCAGCCCTCTGAAGCCTTTGATCTTCTCTGTTGTGCCATTCAGCACATGCCTGTGCCTCCATTACAGCCTAAAACATGCATCTGGTGACAACAGCTGCTGTGGTCTGTCTTGCAGGAGCATGTTGGCCAGATGTCCTCCTATGAGCAGCACTGGCCACATGCCTGTGTGGGGCATCACCAGTCAGTTGGCTTACACCATGGTGTGCAGGCACACCTACCATAGCCACCACACTTTCCTGTTCCAAGCTACCACATGCCAACTGCCCTTCCTCTTTGGCCACTATGTGTTGGCAGGAGAACTGTGTGTGGGGATGAGGAGGATATAGGTGGAATGGCAACCATTGGCACAGATTCAGCCCCGGATAACCCTGCCGGTGCCTCAATCATACGTTCCTCATCACTGCTAGAGTCTCTGGGAACACTAACATCAGATGGACCACAGGAGGGGAATGCACCTACATCACCAGTGAGGGGTAGACAAGAACTGTACATTACAATCTATACAATAGACACACACACATACACAGACACACACAGACACACACACACAGACACACACCAGACACACGCTATGGCACCCAACATGCATGTGATATGACAGAAGGCATGCAACATGCATGTGATATGGCAGACGGCATGCAGCTCAGACAATAATAGTGGTAGTTATCATACATCCCTGGATTGCACACAACAGCATGCATGCATCATAGCATAAGGCATGCAAATTACACAATCATAGTAGTAGTTAACATACATCCCTGTGTTACACCATGTAGACCAGTGTGGCATATGACCTTGACAATCATGTGTAGTATGACATGTGATCTGCTGACGTGTGCAATGACATGCATACATGTTTAATACAGTGGGGTCCTGTCAAATATACAGTGGGGTAATGGTGTGCCAATGCAGCATTGTCTGTCCACCCTACAGATATACTGCACATTTAGCTGATGTGCATGGCCATTGCAGGGAATAATGAGGCACCTCTATTGCTATACAGTCTGAGTTACACACACAGTTCATAGCCATGACTGTGTTCAGATACAATACATATATACTGTGGAATGTGACCTACGTCACTGAGGTGTATACACACTAAACCATGATGTGGAATGTGTGACACAGGTCACTGAAGGGTATATAGATGACACCCCTGCATATCTGCAACCATATTGCTGCTGCCTGGCAACTATGGCCTGACATGGCAAACTCGTCGGTACACCATGTCCCACATGACATCTGTGTATCACACACACACACACACACACACACACACACACACACACACACACACACACACACACACATGAGGGGCAAAGATGACAGTGATGTCCGACACCAGCAAGGGGAATGTACTGTATCTGTGGGCTGATGTGGTTGTCTGTGTATGTATGAGTGGATACTGTACAGGTGACTGCTGTCATGTCATGACACACTCAAGATGTTCAACACATCTTATTTGGTGGATTGATGTCACGCCTACACAAGATGTGCACAGGCCTGTAGGATGTCTAGTGTTCCACATCTGCAATATAACTATTACACAAAGACCATAGTTGGACCATGTAGAGCCAATGTACAACATGGTGTACACACAAGCACATCACATCTACTGTGTGTGTTGCTTCATGTCTCTGGCCATCCTGCATAGCCATGTGTGTACATTGGCCAAATGGTTGTGACGGGTGTCTATTTCACATGTCTGTGTTGTCCCATATGACATACACCCATAGATGTCATATGCTCCACTGACGACAGGGTTATGGAGACAAAGGGTGGTATGTTTTGTATGTAGGATATGTTTTTCAGGATACTTAGGCAGTGTTGCAGCCAGCCCACTAGATGTCATGGACATGTCAGATAGCACATCACATTGTGTGACATTCATAGTAGGGGTATGATCCACACCGGTGAATCCTGTGGGCTGGCCATACTCCAGCTCACTGTGTAGTACTGTTTGCATTCTCCACATGTGTAGTTCTGATCTGTAGTACATGTCCCTACAGTGAACAGCACCTCTACCATTGTATGTACAGCTGTCCACACATCTGGCAATGACAATTTGTGAGGTTTCATGTCAGTGTTTCACATAGTTTGCAAGTATTGCACATGGGTAGCCATTGTGATACATTGCAGGCCCGACCTGTATATTGTGACAGGACCATACATTATGTGTACATGTGGTAAATGGCCACATGGCAGATAGATCTATGCATTAACATGCCTGATAAATAATAACAGTCTCACCTGCAGCAGGCTGCTGTTGCAGCAGAATGCCAGAGGTACCTAAATAGGAGTGACACAGCAGTATAATCATTATCCACACCTGTATGATAGCTACAGGGTGCAATGTGCATGTTAACACATACATCAGTACAATAGGCTATACTATGAAGTATGCACATGTGTGCATACACAGAGTAGCATACTATAGCATGCGGCATGTGTGTATACATGCCTTGCATATGATGTTACATTACATATTGTACAGTGACACGTAACTATATGGAATATAGTTGTTATATGTGCAGTAGTGACTTACCAGGCAACTCCAGGCTCGGTGGTAGAGAGACACCCACATCCACGATATCAGCATAGGCTTGTGGATGTTGTTCTGCAGGTGTCCCCAGGTTGGCCAGTAGCTCCTTGGTACGTGTGAGTGGGGGCTGGGTTGGTGGCCCACCACCTGTTGCATCTTATTCCCTGGCGATTGCATTTGCATGCTGTTTCGCCCATCTAATGAGGTCTGTACAGTGCCTGCGCAGCTGCTGGTATGTGCGGTTGTGGCCACCCACATCATTATCCCTCCTGCGAAGTTCCTGCCATAGGACATCCTGCTGCTTTGCATCCTGTGGCACATGGATGAACAGGACATCATGATTGTCATGTAGGTATGGGATGAGGGCCTCATCCTCCAAGTGGGTATAAGGTGGTAGCCTTGCAGGTGGCATACCTGGAAGACATAATGATGGAGACAGGTCACCGTAACTCACAGTGATGTACAGAGCTACAGCTGAACATACATGTGTATCACATTTATTACGATTAAATAGTTGTCTTTGCAAATCTACATGACACTGACACCACTGACATGTTTGTGTCACACACATTTGACACTCAATGGTGATTGGATATTATCACTGTATATGTGTGTGTGTCACTTGATTACATTGCTCATACTCCATGTGGATGCTGTCTTGATGTGGGCATGTCTGTTTGCCTGTACTGGTGCTCTTACCTATCAGCACATGCCTGGATATGTCCACATTAATGCAGTCAACCTTGATGTTGTGTATATGTCACATATAAAGACTTACACTGCCTTAACGGACATGACCTGTGACCCTGCAGACTTGCTCACTGAAGGTTTTACATGTATATGTTTTGCCATATACATCTACATGGCACTGTACAGCAGTTCAACATCCTGCCATGTATCACCTGTGTTGCTCCTGTGATACACATGGGACACTAGCTAGCCTGATGGTATTTGCAGGGATGGATATCAACTATAGCATGTACAGTCAAAGTGAACTAGTAGGCTATATGCCCTGGGCCATGTATGAATCTAGGATGAAAGGATACCTCGCTGTAGCCCACAGGTGGGTTTCTGGGGCCAGGTGAAGCAGTGCCACATAACTGATCCACAGGGTTAATGATACATTTACCATGCAGTCATCACACCATGTCTGAGAGGGGGCAATGTGCAGCTTTGCTGGACAGGGATGCATAGTATGGCAGGAGTATGTAAAATGTATGGGGCAAGGATCTGTCCAGCATGTGGTGATCCTTGTACTAGGAAGGTGGATGTCCATGAAGTATGTGTTTGTGATCAGGATGTGTGCGTGTAGCATGTCCAACATCACTGGGTTGGACATGGCTTTATTCAGGGTAGGCATCATGCTACATAGTGGAGATGGGGATTGGGAAGGCTGGTGTAGGCCATCTGAATATGGCCAATACCCCTTAAAGGAAATATGTGCTCTGATATGGGTCACTTGAGTGTTGAGTATGGCTGGACAACAATCTCTATATTAATGGATGGCACCCTGTCATGATTAGGGTTGCCACATATGACTACCTGGCAGGTGTGGTGATGTAACTATCACTGGAAAGACAACTGCCCAGCTGCATCCCTTACACACAGTGTCCATTATGTTGACCGCTGCCTAGGTGGTAGTTCATGGGTACAGGGTATTAACATAGGGGTGACAATGCAATATATAGCTGTCAGATTGTGGCCATATGTCACACACCTCACCCACAAAGCCTCTTCTGTATGTTGTCCACAACACTCTGAGTCAGCTATTGCTCCTAGGTCATAGTCATTCGCATACTTCAATAGGCAGATGCCTTCTGTTAGTCTGTGTGGTATAGACTACAATGAGGGGGAGTACAATGAATTAACCCTGTCTTACTGTAGCTGACATTGGTGTGATGTGCATGTATTATTCAGACACCTTCTGTAGTGTTGGTTCTGCTGGTAGTCCCATTGCAAAACACTCCTGTAACATAGGAATGCACATCTAGTATACTGAATGTACTTGGAACACAGTATGGGTGATGATGTCCTATGACCTGGCAAGGTTATGGTATGCAGTGTGAAATCAACCTTACTGTCATCTACATCTTTATTGCTGACATCAAATAAGTTGATCAAGGTTCATGGCCTTTCAGACCAGACTCAGCAGGGTAGTAGTGCAGTACTTCCCATTATCATTGGTGTTTCCCCCTTTGTGGGTTGTGATACCTGTTGGTATGCACCATTCAGTGTGTACACAGCCTGACATGAAGCTATGTTTTACATGATGTGTATGTGGAGAGCTACTTGTTTTGCCATATGTGTATGATACAACCTGGGATGTGGACAGGTCCCATGCAGCCTGCGTGCAGCTTGTACCCACATAGTTGTGGTTACAGGGGCTTTGTAGTGTACATGGATATATGATCGTGTACCTGTTGGGGGGACAGCGTGTTTATGTTATCCAAGACCCTATCTGGATTGCTTATTCATGCTCAGCACTTGTAAGCACTAAGTAAGCTACTAATTACTATAGCACTCAATCTTCCTCATTACCTAGAGGTAAACAGTTTTTGTACATACTTTTCTCACTTGCTTAGAGTAAAACAGCTCTTGTACTCACTTTCCTCACTTATCTAGGGGAAATAGTTTTATATTCAGGCATGTCCAAGGGTCAGTTCACAGTGTTCTCTCCTGTCTATCTGATGAATCTGGGCATCTTGAGGCAAAGTAGAAAATACCTCATGTACACAGACAACTCTCTCCACCTCCCACCCAACACTACAACCTGTGAGAGATGCACTTATCTAGCCAAACTGGAGGTAAAGCTCTCTCCAACCAAGACTGAACTTGACAGTCATGTGGAGAAGGTAAACATTTGCACCACACTACACTCATCACATAGTCTCACTAAATCTACACCACCATAATCCACACATAGTAACACAAAAACATTTGCAGAGGGTCTCAATAATAATCTGCCTAAGCAACAGAGACCTTCAAAGCAGAAACACAAGCAGCCTCCATCCCCCAACACAACCCCAATGACACATAGCCCACAGACTCAGTGTGCCACTCAACCACAGCCAATAAGGCAAAACAGCGTACCCAACACACTAGTCAAAGGTGACTCTATAGTCAGGCACACTAATGTCCCACTCACCAGGCTAAACAAGGAGAAGGCTACTGTCAGCTGCCTGTCGGGTACCAGGATCCACCACATAACCCATGCACTCAGGTCACTCCACAACAAGTACAAGTATGACTCTGTCATTGTCCATGTTGATGTGAATGACCTGAGATTTACCTCCCTGGACTACATGGAAAGAGACATGGAAGAGCTCTCCAATCTTGTAGCCCAGGCAGGTATGACCCTAGCCCTGAGTAGCATTCTGCCATCACCCAGAATAATACCACATTATGAGGACAAAATGATTAACTTCAACAATTGGCTAAGCTTCTGCTGTCATTCTAAGGGGATCCAGTATCTGTCTGCTGGGATGACATGATCGACAGACTACGATGCTTTGCCACAGATGGCCTGCACATGTCACCCCTGGGATTCCGGATACTGGCTAAGGCTCTTTCTTCCTCTATAGTGCCTTCTTTAGGCAAGGTTCAAATAACATATTCACCACCATAACAGGAACAGGCAAGCACAAACTGAGGGTAATGCTACTCAACGCTGGAAATCTAAATTTAAAAATGCACTCACTCAAGGCACTCCTTGTGATGGAGAACATTGATATCTGTGCAGTGACTGAGATCAGGTTCAAGGCTCCAGAGAGCACCCTTGCACTACAAGGCTATAACTCATACCACACTTTTTGCCCAAGGTAATCTGGACCGAAACACCCAAGGTAGAGGTGTGTCCATATTCGTTAAGGATATCCACCCCTCCAGGCTAGTTGCTTAGCACAATGCATCTGAGGTTATCCAAGTGCAACTACCTCTGGGCTAACATGCCATCCAAATTGTAGCTTGCTACAGATCCCCCACCATGCCCTAAGATTCACACTCCTCTTTTCTTGATGTACTGGAAATTATTAGGGTTCAACCAAACACCCTACTAATGTGTGACATCAACTACCCCACCATTAACTGGGAAAACTACTCGTGTACCAACTCATTAGCTCAATGATTTCTGGAATTCATAACCTCCAATGCCCTGGATCAACTTATCCACACCCCCACCAGGGGCAACAGTATCCTAGACCTAGGCATTACCAACATGAGTGAATGGTGTTCCACACCTGAAGTCAACTCCTCATTGGTCCAATCCGAGCATAAGCTAAACACCCTTGATATCCACATCCCACCCCCACCCCCCATTAAGGAAACCACAGTATAATATTTCTACAAAGCCAACTTCATGCTTCTTAAGACAGAAGTGGTGAACTGCATAACACCCATGCAGATGGACAACACAGTTAGAACTGCTGAATCCTACACAAATGCACTCTATAACCACTTACACAAGTGCATGGATCGTGCTATCCCAAACAGAACCAAGACGCTATCCTCCAAAAAAAGGAAGCCAATCTGGTGGTCCCCTGCCATAAACAAACTGTACAACAAAAGGAAGAAACTGTTGCAAAAGAGAATACAATCCCATGAGTGGAGGAGCTCCCTGGTCAGCCTCAGTAAGAAGCTGAGATCCCTTATAAGATCCTCCAAAGCTAGCTACAAAAACAAAGCTGCCACTAATTCCAAGGACAACCACAAAGCATTCTATAGCTATGTCAAATATCTCAATGGCAACACCCAGATCTGCTCTGAGTTACAGCACAAAGGCACAAACATTACCGAACCAACTGATATTGCCAACATCCTGGCAGATAGGTTCAGTGCTACCTTCCCCCCTCTCACCCCCTAAAGGGCCCGTATCTATACAGGAAGAATGCAGAGTCCCTGTAATCACAACTACACAGGTAAAAGCTGCACTCTCTAAAGCCAACATCACATTATCCATGGGACCGGACAACATCCCAGGCTGGGTTTTATACAAACTTCAGAACTAACTGGCTTCCCACCACCATGTTCAATAATAGCCTCACATCAGGTTTGTGCCCACTGAATGGAGCACAGCAACAGTTATCCCACTCCACAAAGGTGGTGCCACAACAGACCACAGGACCTATTGCTCTATAAGCCTGACTAGCCTGGTCTGCAAGGCTATGGAGCACATCATCATGGATCTCATTCACAGAGACATTGGGTACCTCCAAACCTTTGACCACACCCAGTCTGGCTTTGCTAAGGGCAGACCATGCCTCCTAAACCTGGTGGACTTCTTTGAGACAGTTATCAAGGCATTAGATGAGGGCAAGGAAGTCCACACAGCCTACCTTGATCTCTAAAGGCTTTCAACACAATTCCCTATTTTGGTATTATCGACATACCCATCCACCTGAACATTAGCCCCTATGTCATGAGATGGTTTGCAAAGTGGCTCACGGACAGAACCCATACAGTGGGAGTTGCATACCCTAGGTCCGACTGTAAACCAGTTACAAGTAGCGTCCCCCAAGGTTCAGTCCTAGGACCCCTCATGTTCGGTATATACTTCTCTAAGGTACAGACAAGCACAGGAGGATTTTGGCTTAAAAGGTTTGCAGACGACTGCAAACTGGGGTCCATAATTGGTTCCCCAGCTGATACAGACACCCTCCAGAAGGGTCGCACTGAGACGGATACCTGGTGTCAATATCATGGCCTCAAGCTGAATGCCAAAAAGTGCATAGTCATCCCCTTTGGATAAAACTAATTACCCACGGACTACCACATAGGTGCTAGTCCCCTACATACAGAAAAGGTAATAAGGGATCTGGGAACCCAAGTAGACAGCAATCTCTCCTTGGATAACCATAATGCCAATGTGGTTAGAATATCCTTCTACGTGGCCCCACTAATCTCAAAGTGGTTCGCATCCAGAACAAAGGAGGCCATTGTGCCTCTCTACTCATGATTTATTAGACCCATTAAAGGATACAACACCCCATTTGGGATGTACCTTACAAGACAACTGCAAAAGCTTGAAAGACCACAACAGTACCACACCAAGAGGATTACTGACCTCAAACAGATGACCTATGCAGCCCAACTAAAGAAACTCCAGCTGTACTTGGTTGCATACCGCAAACTCAGAGGTGATCTCTGCTTGACATACAAGGCCCATGTCCAACCCAGTATTGCTGGATATGCTCCACCTAAACAAAAGCCTCTGAGAGCCACATGTCTCTAGGGATATAAACCTAACAACAACGATAACTAGGATGTGCTGGAGGGATAGATTCCTGACCCGGAGACTCCCCAAGCTTTGGAACATGATTCAAATGTGCATCAGGCAGGGCCCGTCACTAGCACTCTTCAAGAGAAACCTTGATGGGTGGATGGGAGACAGACATGTATCCCAGGGATCACTGCAGTGGCTATGCTGGACAGAGGCACAGGGAACTAATGGCTCTGCTGTTCAGAGACACAGGGAACTAACCTAAGGGGGTGGCGGAAGCCAACACACTCTAGCTAGACTTATAAATACCCTTGGCCAGGCAGCCTAGTACCTACCTATGAACCTATTACATGTCTTATGTGCATGGATAGTTAACTAGCTCTTCCATTTTACTTTGCTATCATGCTGATAAACTATCAGGTGCCTACAAGTCATATGTATCCTGTTATTGTGTATTGTAAATGCCAACAGACATAACTAATGTTTGCATAACATAACAGTAATGCTATGTAAAATGTAATACATATCTGCCTACAATACTGTACATTACAGTTTTTGGCACAATATCCCACAATGCAAATAATAATTGCACAGTAGGCCCACCTTTGACATGTTATTCTCAGTAATACATCCATACATATGCCTACTTTTACAATATATCAACATATACTATCCCCTGTTATAGCACGTACTTGTTGGACCAACCCTTCCACTGACAGCGGCTGGAGAGGAATTGTTGGGTTCAAAGCCCTTATATAGCATCCCTTATGGTGTATGAGGTGTTTGCCTTGTGACCTACAGCAGTACACACATAAATACTACAAGCATTACTATGCTCAACAATACATCACTACAAGATAACTGTTTCTACTATATGCATTGCGTACACTTTAAATATTACAGAACAGGTACTACATTCACAGACATACTGAGTGTTCTACATACCTTATTAGTAACCCGAGGTGTCGTTGACTGTTATTTCAGTCCTTTTCAGTTTGTGTTTCAATATTCTTTATAATGTTCTGCTGGTATATACAGATGGTTTGAATGTGTGACAAGCCATCCTTTTATAGTTAAATATCGGTAGAATGTGCTATCCTGACCCTCAATTGGTGTTCCAAAGTAGTTAATTACATGCACATCAGCTGTGCAGCTACTCCATTAGCCAATACCATGGCAACAGTGGTTTATAACTGAGTACTCCACTTGGCCATTGTCCCTTTGCCTTACTTTCAAGAGATGTGTTTTTTGTGATGTATTGCAACAGCTATATGGAGACAGAGATATATTAGCTTCATGACTCCCGTGGATTGTGTGTAATGGCTAGAAGATGCTGTTCTACATGTGAGTACAGCTGTTATATTTCAGGACATTGCTACTTATGCAGGGTTTGTTTGTACCTGATACTTCTGCAGAAGTTTCAGTCTGGCAAGGATGTTTGAGCAGCTCAAGGCTGTATGGCTGTGCATGAAATGTTAGGTGGTTTACAGTGTGCTCAGCAGATATCTTTGGTTTGGTGTACATGTGTATCATACTGTGCTGTTAATCAGTAATTGGTAACACTTCCTGGTGTACACACAGCCCTCTGAAATGGGATTAGAGCAAACAGACCCTGTAACATCAGCAGCTGTTCCATTGTATAACAGCAACTATTTCACACAGGGCCACGTTAGTGTGTCTCTGACTAGGTATGTTAAGGCTTCTGCAGATGTCGTACAGTGAGTGAATGATTTGTGATGTTATTACAGTTTGTATTGTAATTGCTTTGGGTGTGGGGGAGATGTTGGTGGGTGTACATAGCAGACGCAGGTGTGTAGGAACTGCTTTTATACATAATCGACATGTGTGTGAGGGTTCCTTCCCTATTTGAACACCTATACTTTAGTGGACTAATACTATGGTAATTGCAGACTGATTCATTAAGATACTGTTAATTAGTTCCTGTATAGCATGCAGGTGATGTTAGTCCTTGAATCCTTTCTGCAATACAACGGAATGTAATAAAGTGTTGCTACATGAAAGCTGTCTGTGTATTTCTGTCATAGGTATTTGCAGTCATTGGAGTTGTGTTGGTGACTGATCCTCTTTGGCTAGGGTTGCCACCTTTTCAAATGGCCATAGTGGGATATTTTCAGGACACACATCAGATTTTACAGGATTACACAAACCCATGGCCAGTACAAATGATAGAACTTTCCTTTTTTGCCTACGTAAAAGCTTATTCTTGTAGCAGTTTAGTTGCTCATCCTGTTTCTTGTAACATGTAGGTATTTTAGATACAGAAATAACTATTTTATGCAACTATTACATTACATATGGGACATAATTATGTCCTACAATCTCAGGACATTTGCTATTTTTAATATTTTTGGTCAGGACACAACCGCCCAAAGAGGGACTGGCACTTGCAAAGTGGGACAGGTGGTAACCCTATCTTTAGCTCATGTCCATAGCACATATTTGTAATAGTGTATAGGCATATACTCTCCATATCCTTTGTTCATAAAGTTTTGTTGTGGCGGAATGTGTGATTGCTATGGACCATGTTATACTCATATTTGAACACGTCAGCTGCTGTATATGGGATACCTATGGAATCCCGAACGCACACATTTCCGACACCCACAGTACCGAGCCCAGACTCCCAAACCCCACATTACTGAACACTCACACTCGTGACAGTCAAATTCGTGAAAATAACACAAACCCAGAACACACACATGCACATACAGACACACTGCTACCCACCACATCCAAACAAACCATCCTACACTACGTATGAGTAGGTGGGCAAGCCCCCCTACACCCACCATGTGGGTGGCTGCGACCCCACACCTTCCTACTTTAATATCTATCTCTGAGATTGCACATACAGAAGCACAAAGCAAACCCACACCCACACATTACAGTCCCCCAGGAACACACACCACACTCAGAACACACACTTACACACACTACAATCCTTAGAAACACACTTACACACAGTAACCTAACTGAACCGCAACACCAGAAGCACAAACTAAATGTCCCTTAACATCGGGATTTCAAAACTCGCACTTCTGGTGTTTTGGTACTGTGGTCTTTTGGTCTTTAAGCCTCGTGATTACATGCATTGGTATGTCAAGCATTCAGTATTTGTAGGTATCCCATTTATATGTACCTGCATGGTTGTGTAGATGTTGTTAACCTATCTATATATCTACATATATATGTATATCCCTGTATATCAACATATATATATATATATATATATATCTCCCTCTCTCTCTCTCTCACTATATATATATAAGTTGATTTATATTTATGTATGTAAATATATATATATATATATATATATATATATATATATATATATATATATATATATATATATATACACACACACACACACACACACACACACACACATATATATATATATATATATATATATATATATATATATATATATATATATATATATATATACACATAGCATACACCTTTCATTGGGTACATGGCGGTTTGTCCTATTTCCACACATTCCTCCCTTTTGTGTTTTAACCTGTCAGAATACACAGCTGCCATTGGTACATCTCAGGTAGCTTAGTGGTACATTATTGTGAAGATTGAATACATGGTTGCGTGTTCTAATCCTTGCAGTGGTCATTTTACCTCTCGGAGTAGGCACTGGTAGTACAAGGATGATTAACGCACATTTCAGCAGTTGTGTGTTCCAAATGTTTATTATTCTGTGGAATACTACCTATATATGCAAGCTGTGGTTAAGGTATACTATGTAACATGTAAATCATCTCTGACTTTATTGGGATTTGAACCAGGAATGCACAGATATTATGCAAATGCTGTAACCATTACACTATTGACATTAATGTTCCTTCTGCTCATTTCCTATGTCCATGATTCCTATGTGTAAGCTTGGCTACACGACAGGCGGATCCACCCACACCGAGTGAGCTTCTCGAAATACCGACATACCACATGAATTGAGAGACTATACATTAATATCTGAACTACATTTGGCATAGCCCCTCACTGATACACTTCAGGGGACCCCTTTATGTGTGACTGGGCAACAGTATATACACCCCTGGGATCATGTGTCCCAGAAACATACAGCCAGGGTGTGGGAAAGCCACTCCAGTTTTATAGCTGCAAGACCTGTTGGGGAAATTGAATGCTTTTGGGTTGTCATGTTAACATGCCCTTTTGAGATCACTATGTGCCCCTATCACCCTATAGCATCCCAGTCTTCAGCAGCTTCCAGCAACTATGCTTGGAATCACTTCATTGACTATGCTTGACAGAGGCTCAGTTACTTCATCAATGGTGAAGTAAAGCCACCACACTGTAGTTATGCTTCTAAATGCCCTTGGGCAGATAGCCTACTACCTATCTGTGAACCTCTACAGTGCAGGCCATCTCCAACATCATATGTGATTATACAGAGTTTTCTGATCACAATATACAGTGTAAAATCACCATGTAGTCAGACAACAGTTAAGTACAGCAATAGTATTCAGACTACTGATACATAATCACTCCAAAATCCTATCTTGCAAGCTACTGGACTTGTATAGGTTTCAGGCTTTGTATTGCTTACCAGTAGGTTACCTACAGAAAAGATGGGACACAAGCACAGATGGGAAACATGCCTGCAACAATGCCATACCAACTTGCATGTGTCAGCCTAAGGCTTTGGAATGCTGGGCAAGGCTATTGGCGCCCCCGTGGTGCCATTTTTAGGCAGGTCTCAGAGGTGAATCTCACCTCCATGAACTGCACAATAGCAGAATCAATGAGGTTTAGGCTACTCAACACCAGGGGTAATACTCACAACATGCATGCACTCACAGCACCCCTCAGTATGGACAACATCTACATCTGTTCTGTCACTGGGACCTGTATAAGGCTCCTGTGAGCACACTGGCACTACCAAACTACAACCCATAACACACATTTCAGCCACTGAACATGGACTGGCACAGACATGGAAGGGTTTTTTCCATATTCATCAGGGATACCTACACCTCCAAGTTAGTGGGGCAGAAAGATATCTCTGTGATCATCCATTTGCAGCTAACATCAGCCATGACTGCAATGCAAACTGTGAGCTGCTACAGATTACCCTCCATGACCCAGGAGCAGCACTACAACTATCCGGAGACAGTGGTAAACATGACAGTCCTACCAGACACCCTGTTATTGGTCAATGTCGGCTACCCTACACTTAACTGGATAACCTACTTGAGTATTCACTTCCAAGCCCAGAACTTTCTGGGATTTATCACCTCATATGGCCTGTATCAGTTGGTAGACGGACTAACGAGAGGTGAAAACATACTAGAAGTGGTAATCACTGACATGTGCAACAGGTGCACTACAGCAGAGGTAAACCGATCACTCTTTAGATCTGACCATGAACTATTCACTTATGATTTCCACTCCCAGCCATCTCCTCCACCCAAGGAACACACAGCAAATACCTTTCCTACAGGTAATCTCACAGTACTAATGACAGAGGTGGGAGGGTTCACAGCCCCCATGCTCAGGGATGACACTGCTCAAGATACAGACAGAATTACAAATGCACTCTATAAGCACCTACAAAGATGTATGGGTCTTGCCATCAATGGTAAACCAGGACTCGCTACTCCTACACAAGGACACCAGTCTGCTGAACCCCTGCATTATACAGGCTATACAACAGAGGTAGGACAGTAATCAAGAACAACAGCAAATCCCAAGACATGCAGACGTCCGTGACCAGTATTAGCAAGATGCTTATGTTACTCAAGTAATCATCCAAGGCTGACATCCACAGGTAAATAGGCATGGATTTGGAATATTACCACAAAGGCTTCTTTGGCTATGTCAAGGATGTAAGCAGTAACACACAGATTTGCACTGTGCTGGTGCAATATTGCACTGAATATACTGACCCTACTGATATCACCAACACACTTGATGATACATTCGGAGCAAGCTTTACCGCCTACAGGGTCCACAACAATACCCAAAATGTACACTATCCCAGACATCTGAGACATACAGGTGGTAATGGCCCTTTCAAACGGCATGACAGAACATCAATGGAGGCAGATGGTGTCCCAGACTGCATCCTGCAGACGCTACAAGACAAAGTGACCCCCGCCTAATATAGCAATTCAACATCAGCCTCTACACAGGCTACATGGCCATTCACTGGCGCATGGCAACAGCTATTCTACTCCACCAAGGTGGTGACACAAATGACCATGGTAACTACCACCCTATAAGCCTGAGTTGCCTGATCTGCACGGCCATGGAGCTCATCCACATGGCACTCATTAACATAGACAATGGTAACCTCCAGACACTTCACTGAACCCAGGTCAGCTTGATTGAGTGCAGATCATGCCTACTGAACCTGTTTGACATCTTACAGTCACCTAGACTTTAGGTGTGGGGTGTGGTAGTTCACACATACTACCTGGACCTCGCCAAGGGTTTTGACACCATTCCCCACTCATGTATTATTTCTACACTCACCAGCCAGTACATACACCCATACATCACAGGTTGGTTTGCCAACAGGCTTACACACAGAACCCACATGGTAAGCCTAGCAGCCTCCAGGTCCAACTCTTAACCAGTCACAACTGGTGTCCCACAGGACTCAGTCCTGGGACCCCTACTGTTTGCCATATACTTCTCAGAGGTACGGGCTAACACAGGTGGACTACATCAGGCCATGTTTGGCGATTACTGCAGACTGGGAGCCATAACTGACAGTCCAGCTGTCACAGACATCCTTCAAGGGGCCTCATATAGATCAACACAGGGTGTCAGAGTGATGGCCTCCAGCTAAAGTCCACATACTGCATGGTCATTCCATTTTGGGAAACTACACACACACACATATTAACACGAGTGCCAGACACTATAATTCAGATGGCGTAATGGGTATGTGGGGACTACATTACATAATGATCTTTCCTTTGACAATCATATTTGTCAAGTAGTTAGGACATCCATCTTTGTAGGCCATCTGATTACTTAAGGGTTCGCATCTAAACCGACTTAGGTTATTGTGCCCCTTTACTCATCACTCATCAATCCCATCATCGAGTATGATAACCCATTTTGGATGTACCTCAGAAGACACATCCGACAGCTGGAAGGGCCACGAACATACTTTGCAAAGAGGGATAATGCCCTCAGACATGTGTCCTATGCTGCCAGACTGTATACACTCTTGCATTACTCAGTGGCATCTCGTTTACTCAGAGATGATATTTGCTGGCCAACAAAGCTGTGCCCAAGTCAGGCTTAATCGATATGCTCCACCTATGGGAATCTATGTCACAGTGAGCCACACACTGTAATGGGCTACACCTTGCCACAACCATAACTGGAAGATGCTGGAGTGAAAGATTCCTGTCATTGGTACTCCCCATGATTTGGAACTACATCCCTGATTACATTATACGGAGCCTCTCACTATCACTCCAGGGAATCCTTGCAGAGTGGCTAGGGAACACTGGATACACCCTAGGGATCCCACAATTGGCTCTGCTTCACAGAGGGACAGTTAGTTAATCAATGGGGTGGTGACAGCATACACATTTTGGCTAGGCTTATGAATGGCCTTGGGCTGTTAGGTATGTACCTACCCATGTACCTATGAACCTATACATACAGTATCGACTAACGCTGATAGCTTAATTTACTGTTCAGGTATTGACTTACCTTGTGCCAATGGCAGTTATGTGTACAATAGATGAGGGCTGCCTATGTAGGATGCACACAGTAGACCACCTATACATGACAATTTACAGGTGGTTGTGTGTGCGCGCCATCCATGTTTGCTGTGTGTGCAGGTGGAGAAGGATGTCAGTCTGTGGGTGTCTACACTGTCAGTGTGTGTGCTATACGTTCCATCCTTGCCAAGGCATGGGCATACTGGGCAAGCCTCCATCTGCCTACTGGGACTGGCACAGTATGTTCATGGTCAGAGTCCCTCTGTGCCTGTGAGGCCCTTGGTAATGGTGGTGGGCTGTGAGGGCCTTCACCATTCTGTCCTTGCTGCAGCTGTTTCCGCAGGATCATATTGTGTAGCATGGCACATACTATGAAGATGTGGGCACACATGCCTGGAGAGTACTGCAAGGCCCCACCAGATATGTCCAAACAACAGAACCGTGATTTCAGCATCCCAAACACACGCTCTATAATGATTCTGGTTTCTGTGTGTGCCTCATTATGGCGCTCTTGCATGGGTGTGTGTGCATTTCTGATGGGAGTCATCATCCACGGTTCCAGTGCATAGCCAGCATCCCCCACCAGGTGGCCATATGGGATGTCCCCCCTGGCAAATACCTGATACAGCTGTGAGGCATGCCAGATGTGGGAGTCATGATAGCTTCCAGGGCTGCCAGCACACACATCCATGATAATGCCCTGGGCATTGCACATGACCTGGCAGTTGATGGAGGGGTATCCCTTGCTGTTTATGTAGCGCCTACCCTGCTCAATGGGTGGTGTCTTGATATGTATGTGCGTGCAGTCTATTGCACCCAGTAACTCCGGGTAGTCTGCCACATGGTGGAAAAGACGCATACTGCTGGCCAACTCCTCCTGTATTCGGGGGAAGTATATGTGCTCATTGGCATGTGGTAACATGGCATCCAGGAACTGGTGGAGTACCCTGGATGCTGATGCCTGTGAGATCCCCATGATATCCCCAGTTGGCCTTTGAAAGGTACCTGTGGCTAGAATTCTCAAGCTTACACATACCTTCGTGTCCACTGGGATGGGTTCATCTCTGTTATTTCTGGCTCTGAGGCATGGCCAGCACAGCTCAACAAGTTGCTGTATGGTGTCCCTGTCCACCCTGTAATGCTCTACTATCTCCAGATCATGTAGCTCCTGGCAGGTTTCCCTGGGTCTAAACACTCTTCTCCTCCTCCGGTGCCTGAGATGGTTGTCAGCATCATCCTCCACACCGCCGTCAGTCTCCAACACATGCTGGTGAATCAAAGCTATGGCAGCCCCTAACATGTACATATTAAAAGGTCTGTATACACCAATGGTGCAGAGTGTCTGGGAATACACAAGTGTGTGTGAGGTGCTTTCACACTTTATACTATTGTACAATGGATGCTGCTGGTGTAATTGTGTGTGTATGTGCAATTCCAGCTATAGGGTATCTTAATTATAGGTTTTACAGCAGGCACTGCTATTGTGGGGCCTTTGGTGTTGAATTACGCTTGGCTGCCATGATTCATCTATTGCCCTTTACTTCACTTTTCCACCCGATTCCCCTCCCATTTTCAGGCATGCATCCAGCTGCCACCTTTCTTGTTTTGTACTTTCCCAACCCAGGATTGTGTAGCGAAATGTGTTATGTAGCTGATCTACTGCAAGTTTGCTTTGTTCTGCTGTGACAGTTCTTTTCTTTGCAGTATGGCACCTCCCCTTTTCTGTTCTGCAGGTAGCTGCTGACAGCCATGTTAGCTGTTGTCAATGGCCCACTGTGAGTTCCTAAGTGTTAATTACTCATTTGTACTCCAATTCCCATGCTGCAGCATTTCCTTATTGTCTTCCCGTATCCTTCCTGTTTCAGCTGTGATGCGCACCACGCACAGCCGTTTACCGGGTTTCGAGCATGTTTTCATCCACGTTCACATGCACTTTCGGTTACCTTGTGTGCTCTCAGCTAAGCAAAGCTATGGCTACTTCCACACCCCTATCCTGTGGCTTTGCTTAGCAACAGGCAACCTGGATAAGTAATGCTCCAATGTGCTTACAGCTAAGCTGGTGCACCCCTCTCTTGATGTCATCTTTATCTCCAGGCCACACCTCGGTGTTGTACCGCTATACTGTGAGGTACATCCTTACGCTGGCGGGGATTTTGCAATTCAGTATTACTTGTCTCATTTGCATGGCATTGACTACTAATTCCTAGTTACCGTGCAGAACACTGTCACAGACCCTTAGCAACCCTTGGGCTATGGTTGTGGAGTAGCATGCGTACCATTGACATTTTGTGGGGAATTCATGAAATGTGTTAAATTGAAGTTTTATTACATATAAATATATTTTCATTGTGATCCCATTTGCGCACCGATGCATTGCGATTTTACTTTGCGTTAGTGTGGTCATGACATTAAATGTTCTTTTTTTATGTGTTGTGTATGTTTTTTTATGCCAATGGCTATATGTTTAGCCATTGACCTATATTAACAGTCTAATATGTGAGTTTGGTCCACTGTCATGGCTCTGATTTTATGTTTGAAAAAATGTAAACATTTTTTTGGTTTACATTTCTGCGGGCTTACACTACACCTGCACCACTTCATGCATCGCTATATACCTTCATTTGCATGCTACACTGCTGCACATGGGGTAATTAGCATATATGCACCGGGAGCTGTGCAGCTGTGGAGTATGCTGGTAGTGCACGTGGAAACAGCTCGTACCTGAATCGCTCGCTGGCCATATTTGTTGTTAGATCACCGATGCCACACCTGTGCCTGGCGCAAGCTTCATGAATCCCGGGGCATGTTAAAGTAATGTGATTTCTTTCAGTTTCTGACTACAGAGATCCATTAAATATTTGTTAGTCAAGTATGAAGAACTGTCATATAAGACCCCAATTCTCCTGCTGCCCTTATAAACACACAGGCAGATTCAATAAACCCTATAATGTTCGCTTACACCAGGTGCATGACAGCTCACTGTTTTGGATTCATTAAGTGGCTCTACATGATGTACAGAGCCGTGCAAACAAGGTAAAAACTGTGGCATGCTAATTACAGCATAAGTAGCTGAATTGTATGCTAATCAACCAATCCAAGATGGAGGAGCTATTCAACAAGCTATAAAGCAACTGTGTCGACTCAGTGCTGGTTTTCCCTGCAAATTCCAAAACCTATTGGAATACAGCCACAGAAAGGAGTCTACATAGAAAGAATGTTAGGGGCTGCTGTTGCTTTAATTCATGTTTTTGTGCAACAGGCTGAAATTTATGCTGCTGCTGCTGCTAATAGACCATGGAAGGAGAAGAGTTTTCAGACCCTGTTTAACTTATCACAATTTGCATGATGTGGAAATTGTAAAGCACTCCAGGGTGGATAGAGACAAACTACAGGAACTCTGCAACCTCTGTTGTCCCCAACTCAGACCCCGGGCAACCTGAGGGGAACCCATATCAGTGGAGACAAGGGTATGTGTAGCACTTTAGAATTTTAGCTACAGGAAGCTTAGAGACCAACAGGAAACATGCTGCGGGTGTCATATGCATCAGCATCCAGGATCCTCTATAAATTCCTTAATGCAATGTTCTATGCTATGGGTGTAGGCAGACATAGGCATGCTCAGCATGCCCTCATATTGGCTATGAGGCAATGCATAGTACACTCACTCACCACCTAAGGGGCTAAAAACCTTCATCCTATGCACATACAGCAAGTATAAGGTGGATGATTTGTACAGAAATGACTTTAACATGTGACAGCAGAGACTTATGAGACTACATGTCCTCTATCAATTAGTAGGCCTCAGGCATCAAAGAGTCATACATTTATAACTCTCAAAAATACTGATGGTCACTGAATGTCCTCAGTTTAGCACCATACTTTTGTACTGGAAAATCATTAAAGAGATAAGACACATTTAAGTTTCACACTTCACAGTCCTCAGAACATTATTAAAAATACTGACACAAAAAATGTCTGATTCTATTAACTGTCTAACTTTCTAAGACCAAAATATGTCAAAGTTACAATTAGCAAAGCAACATCACAAATGCAGATATACTAACTACTATGTAATCTATGAACCTTGAGCATCAGGCGCAAATGTTATGTATCCCTGAATCCAAGATACAGAAAACAAGGATATGGCACAGTTATCATCACTTGCACAGGGTGTTGTGGGGGGGGGGGCATTTGGCCTAGGCTGACATAAAAGGCCGGTGAGTGTGTGTGAGTAAGACAGAGAACCAGGCAGACATTCAGATAAAGTAGCAAATGGTGAGTGAAACAAAATGAGCTTTAAGCTTCATGGCTGAACCATGTAATTGTTGCTTGTGTGTCTGTATGGGTCCTCCAGGTGAAATTGGTGTGTGTGTCTTTATGAAAACAGTCAAGCTCTGTATAGCTACTATATCTTGGTATGTTGGACAGGTGTGAGCTGTGCATGGTAGAGATGGCAGTTCATTGTTGTCTTACTTGACCATGAGAACTATCTCTGCCAGAAGTTGCACTGGCATGTCCATGCCCATGGTCAGATGCACTGCTGCTACCTGAATGTGACTGATGTCTTCTGGATGAGCTCCACTCGCATGGATGCCTAGGGCCACAACCCCATGGCCTGCCACATCTGGGTGTGGACACCTTAACCACTGATGGGGTGGTGAAAGTAGTCCCACTATGAAAGCATCATGGAGCATGGCCACGTTGGCTAACACCAGATGATGTGGCTGACCAATGCCCATGAGAGTGTTGTCCCTCTCCCAGCAGGTGTTCCATCACAGACACAGCACATTCCAAGGTATCGTTTGAATCGGCAACATGGAGGTAGTCACACATATCAGCCTGTGCCACATTTACAACACTAAGTATTTCTCTAGAGAACCTATAAAAACATGCCTGTGCCTCCATGATGGCTTTAAACATATGTTAAGTGGCACAGGAAGGCAAACGTTGATCAGTTAGTGGATGGACAGCAGGCCTCCTCTGAGCACTCCTAATAACCCGTCTATGTGGCAACTCGTCCATACTTTGGCTATATCCAAACTCAACAGGCACTGAAGCCGCAGTAACCACACTTCACTGATTGAGTGTCTCACCCTCCACCTGTCCAGTATTTAAGGGCTGGCTGGAATGGATTGGCATAGGCCTACAAGCTATGTCTAATGGAATTACAGGGGATGGCTGAATATCAACCTCAGTGTCAGATTCAACCTCTGCATCCCCCAACTGTACCTCTGTTTGGCCACCATCATCATCAGAGTCTGCCAATACTCTGACATTGGGTGGTAAGAGTCCTACACTTCCACTGTCAGGATCACTTGTGATAAGCAACAAATGAAATAAATTAATAGCTACACTACTATAGTCAAAAGTATGCTAACAAACTAACAGTAATGCCACTACTACAGAAAGTACAGCAATATGCATAACAATCTCGACATCCACATCACACATATGGATAACATATATATTCTTTGAACTACCGACAAAAAAGTATTTGGCTTATCATGTACAAATGATGCTATGCTTCCCATGGATGATGTTTCTGGAAGAACTTAAGCAAAAGGTAAGGACAAAATCATCACAATTAACAGCAACACAGGGGGTTAAAACTTTTTGCCCTTTATATGTCCATTAATGATACTTTTAACAGGAATTTGGATAAGTCCAACCTAAACCCATGTGTAATCAATTAGAATGTGTTGTTAACTGCATCAATCTGTAGCTCCCCAACAAAGGAATTTATTGTTAAACAGAACTTACATATTCCTGTCAATATTTTACTATACAAGAGTATTTAACAACTGAGATACATAAGCCTACCTAGCAGCTGGGACATACTTGTTCTCCTCGAAACAGTACCAGCAATGTCAATGACATGGTGTTCTGCACTTTCCAGTGAGCTGTCTGTATCCTGACAGAGGGCAGGAACTCTTCATTTGCTGTTAGTTTTGGCTGTGTAGCATGCCCCCTAGTACCCACTTGATCATGGACCACTGCAGCTCCTCTCCTCCATGCAGATGAAATAATGTCAGTGGCCCTATGGTGCACCTGATCATATGTCCTGCTGTGGCTGCCTACTGCATTCAGATCAGCAACTATCTGCTGCCAAATTTGCATTCTGCCTGACGTAACTTCATATCCCTCTCAAGTAGAAAGGCGCCATGTCACCTAATAGCTTCCACAATAACCTGATTCTCAGGGTCACTGAAGGGGAGTTTTGGGGGTTTGGGACTCCTAGCTGTCATAGACCTAGGTGACCTAAAACACAACAGAAGGATAATACACATACGGTTCACATAACTAAAAGTCATCTTTCCAGATAACACATAAAAAGTAGCATTTCGCTATTACCCACTGCAGAAACATAAAACAGTCAAGATATTGAAATACAAAAAAGGAAGTGTGTGGTTGTAACATATTACAATCACACACAAAGCAATGTCGGGTCCAAAACAAGGAAAGTAACAATAGCAAAATATCTTGTTTGTGCCAAATCAAAAATGCAACTTTGGTCCTCCACCCCCAGAATGACAGGCAAATGACACATTTTGCTAACAAACCATCAGTGAAATGCTAAAAGTGCTAATTAAATGAACTGTCCCTGAAACATGTACAGATTTAACACAGAACATTCCATATTAGGCTATTGCCAGTTATTTCTACATGTGACCAGCACTTCCCTAGAGGTGTGTATGGTCCATCCTAGAAGGATAACACCCCTGTGCAATTGACAATATAGGACATTTACATTTTACAGAAATAACAATAGAAGAGTGTACACATCAAAACAGTTGTAACATTGCCGCTTGGAATGACAGTTAATAAGGCTGTGCACCTGAGAAAGTGAAATACTCTCTGACAAACATGCCCATGCTATCAGTACACTTCTATAAAATGTATGCAGATAAAAGTAGCACTTGCTAATGTATACACAGCATGTGTATATATATGCTAACATATTTGTCTTAATGACATTTCAGCATATACAGTGTATAAGGTCAGTAGTCTTCTGTACAGATATATCCCAAAGTAATATCATCTTCTGTGTTCTCCATATAAACAAGTCCTTACCTTCAGGTTCCCTAGCTACACAGTTCCCTTTTTATGGTGCAGATTCAGGACTATAACCATGGTGAAGATGCAAATGAGGTGTGAACTCATTAGAATTGCTGAATCCCAATTACTTGGCTCCATGTATAAGATGTAAACATATTGCAGACACTTCCTCAGTATTTGTTGTTAGTGCAGACACTCCCTCAGCATTTTATGCTAATGGAGTGCAACTGTGAATGATTATTAGTAGGGAAAAGGAAAACATAACAACAATTCATACTGCCCTACCTCCAGTGGGTGTGTCAGCCAGGTTAGACTTACAAAGTGTAGAAATAATTGTATCAAAGTTTTAAATGTAAATAAGCATAATACATTTCACAGTTTCTGTTCAGAGCCTCCCCGTCATTTGTTGACAACTGTATTTTATTGACATTTGATATCCTCATACATTTTAAGGGCAATTTTAGAGAATGCCTTACAGACTGCACATCTCAGATTACTACTCAGATAAAACAAGAATGAGCAACAAACACAGAGAGATAAGACAGAACTGCATTTTTGCAAGCAATAGTCATAAATGGTTGGATGATCCCTCAGTGCACTACATCTGAAATGAATATAGGTACAAATAATTATCATATGTTTTCTCAGCACTGTGGATAATGTTGCAGTTAGTTGTAGGCAAAATGATTTCAGTTTCCTGCTGCAAAGTTGTTTGGGTAGCAAAGAGGTATAAGACACCCTTACTGTGTTCCAAAGATTCATTGGAGTGAGAGTTCAAATCTAGACCTGTATAAATATATTTCATGTGTACCAACAAAATTGTATAGTGTTTATTTCATAGCTTTATTTTCTTCATTTCAACTCATTTTCCCTTTATGTTATTTTTTAATGCCAGTATTTGCACAGCGTGCTGCTTAGGCAAAGCAAATGAAACAGAGAAACACAATGAATGTGTGGTTTAGCTGTGCTTATCTTGTTTGCATGACACTTAGCAGTGGCCCACACAGGAAGCAGACAGAGCACCTGCAGACAGGGCATAGACAATGTAAAGGTCAAAAAGGATACATTGCTGCAGATTTTGTTTTACATCACATAATGTCACTAAGAAATGCTGCACAGCAGTTGGCAAGGTTCTCCAACACCTGCAGCCATCGAACACCTGTAGACAGGATGCAGACAGTCAATAATTTAAAATGGATACATTCTATTAATTCTGTTTGGAACTATGCAAACATGCTAAGCAGTGTTGTGTGGTGATTAACACACTAAACTTAAGAATGAATAGGGAATTATGCAACTGTCATTTAGGTATTCCTGCGGTGGCAGGTGTAAGATGGTCTGGGGTCTAATACATGAAGTGCAATATATTTTTCCTGCTGTGACAGTCCAGTTTATAGCAATGAAAAAAAAATACAAGTGATATTTCAACATTCTTGTCGCAGCAGGTGTAAGTGTAGGGCTGCAATACACCTGGTCCTGGGTTCTAACACAGGACATTCCAAACATTTTATTGTTATTCCATTTCACATTATGTTCAATGCCACTTATAACACTTTAGATAGTGGAGTTAGTATAAATTATATGCATGAGTGATAAGACACCCTTATTGTGTTTTCAGATGTATGACTGAGGGTAAATTATCTACTATATTGCTGTAAGTATAATTCTGCTATCTGGACTTGGATGTCCTTCACACTTAAATAAGACACATACACAACTGGACCTATTTACAAGAACCTTGTTATGTCACACACATACATGTGTAACGCCTTAAACTGTCAGCTGTATTTATGAATGATTTATGACGATGTCTGAGCAGCACTTTTTTGTGGCAAAGATGTAAAATCACCACTGTGGAAGAAAATGTTTTGTCCCTTATGCATAGGTTTGAACCCCACACTTTAAAAATCTATTTTATCAGTCAATAAAGCCAAAACAAAAATGTGTCAGGTCATAGAATTTATGCCTCCAGTGCATGTCTGTAAAGTTAACTCACCTAACAGTTACAACAGCAGACACCCCTCAAACTAATGTCAAGTGTCAGATTAACCTTCCAATTTCAAAAAAATGATTTCCAACCTACTTGGCACTGCTGGTCTTTGCTTAACATTATGCAAACACTGTTGGCATTGTTTCTCAAGTTTACAAACTATCAGTAAACATGATAACAGGAACTGGCAGGAAATCTTAGTTGCCATTGCTTTACTTTTGGTATTAGACATCTCTGGCATTAGAGGGTTGGTGCCCAGTTTAGGGTACAGAGGTGGGGTGTTCAGGAGTCCAGGATATTTACTGGTCTCCTAGTAAAGCACCATAGCCAAAGGTTTCTGTAGGAGGACTATTCTGGCTCCCAGTACAAGTCTGATGCTTGGAATTGTCTCGCCAAGGTTGTATCCCGTGCGACTGGCATCCCACACAAGCACAAGAAGGATACTGTCAACCAGTAGTTGACTGAGTTTCAAACTGGTGACATCCTGCAGTTGTGCAGGTATGCTAATAAAAGAGAAATTTTAATACCCAGAAACATAAGTATAGGGAAGACTGGTAAACATAATGCTCTTCTGTTCTTTTCTTTTCACAGCTAATGCCAAACTTGAGTTGAAATGGTAGGCTCATGCTGAGCGTCTGGAGAGACTGAAGAAGTATGTGGCATGTATGCAGCACAAGAGAAGTATTACTGTAGCTTTAAAAGTTAATGATAGACTTTTTGTATTCTCTATACTAGTAGCTAAGTGAGCATGCATATCCTAAATGCAAATGCAAGTTCTGCATTCATAAGTCTGTAGCACAAACCACCTTTAAGGTCAAGTTTAAGACCATAGTCATTAACTGTGGGTTCAAATACCACGAGTAGCAGCTACACACTACTACTGCATTTCCTTCATAATATTATATAAATTAAACTCTATAAAAGTGGCATAAATGCCCTGATCTTAACAGTAATCAGTATAATGGCACCAAGCATATGTACAATATACGCACATTATAAGGATTACTTTGAGGAATCAGTAATTATATTTTGTAGTCAGTATGATATATACTTAAAGATAATAGTTCAGATAAAATAGTTGTATAATAGTGATAGTGCATTGTATGTCACATATGATGGTACTAATTTTATCTCTTTTTTTTTTCTCTCACCCCAACACTTATCTCTTTTATTTATTTTCTATGTGTTGTCTAAATGTCTCCATGTCATCCGTCTGTAACAAATCATTAAATGCTTCACAGCACAGCAAGGTAGGTCAGCCCCAATGGGTCGGCCTGCCACTGCTCCACCCGCTGAAACACCGATGCCCAGCACATCTTGGACCTAACCTTGCAGCACTGCTTCTGCTGCCCCTGCACTAGCTGCACCCTCAGTTAGGACTCCACTGGCAGCTGGTGCTGTGATGCCCTTTGGGATCAGTGGCAGAGATGGGTATTTCATCACCTGCCAGGAGATGCCAGGGTTGGTGTGTAAGGTTGTGCACCACACCATTGGTGTATGCCTACACTGGATAGAAAAACTGCTCTCCCTCATGGTCCATAGGTGGAGAAGATGTCAAGCACTCCAGCACCCAGAGGAGTAAGGGGACAGTGATGACAATCCTGTGTGTGAAGACTAGATTCTCACTGTCTCTATGTTTGACAGTCATGAGCTTTCAGTGTCCCCTCCCTCAAGCCAATCATTGGACCCCCAAACTTTTGTGTCCCTCACCATCCCTGTGTCTTGTATTGTTTGTTTGCATTTGCTTCCTCATGTATCAAACTTACCTAATCCAGGAATACCAATGTCCTTTATCTAACATTCCTCTCTTACTGAATTTAAAAAAAAATGGGCACCTTTCCCCACAAAAATATGCATATTTCTCCATTTCTCACGTGTCTTCTTAACACACTTGATTTGGTCCAATTGGCTATACAGCATGATTATGTCATTGTCACCCCTCTTTGTGGAGGTAACAGTCCAAATTCAGCTAATATTTTGTACATGTTATCAGTTTACATTGTTAAAGAAATGGCTAGCTATGGTTCTTTCCTACCTCCAGATGCACATTCATGTATTTCTTTCCCTTTGTTCTTCCTTATGCTTGGTTCTGATTTCACCACTTTCCTATCTACCCCATTTTACCAGCTATAATCTGGCCAAAAAAATAGAATCACATACACAACACACATAAGTACCAAAACAAAAAAAAAACAAACAAACAATGGAGCCCTTCACTTTTTGGCCTCTATGTTCGTTCAGAGTTTGGCATTACACACCAGTGCCAAGGAATGGTGAATGGCTCTTCAATGGTGCAGTTTACCTCCACTCAATGCAGCTTAAACATGACACACTAAGGTAAAACACAGTAACATAAAATTAATGTAGTATAAAGAATGATTTCATTGCATTATCACTATTTAATTATAGGTGTTATATACATCTGGATTTGAATCCAGTATCATCTAGGCTCAAAAAGAAATGTGGCAATGCATTTACACCTGCTGCTACAGAGTCAGCAAAGCAGCAGCTGTGTTTCACACACTCAGTTCTAACTCTCATAATTTTAGCAATGAGACTCATGTTTGTGCACTGCTTAACTATGTGCAAACAGGGAAAGCAGTAGAACTGCGTATCCCACATGTGCAACCACTTTGCCAGCCATCACACAAACCTGCTGCTCTCATTGCACCATACAAAGTAAATATTAGCATGTATTAGTTCTGTTTACTGCCCATTTAGTCTTCATGCCATAAAACTACATGTATAAACATAACAAAATGAAGGCCCTATCTAAGAATATGTCAGATATTTATAATGCAGCCATGTGTTACTTCGTCCCATGCACTGCAACCCTGGTATCTCAGTACTTGCTGACAAATTTAGCAACAACACTATATAAATTAATAACAGATGTTGTGTGATATACCATGCACATCTTTAGAATGACAATATCCTTTCAGATTTTCAAGTATTTTTAGTAATCTGGACACCTGTTTTCCTACAGTTTGTAAAACTGTCTCATAAATTATACCTGCACATTTGAACGCAATCACCACATATTACTCATTACACACTCATCAGTCTTGTAACATACAGAACTTGAACTATCTTGAGAGATGAACATGCCTACATATCCATTTCATGCAGACCTCCCAACAGCTTCTCTCCAACATCCAATGCTGATGTCATCCACCATAAGTTGTCCTGCAGCCTTATAAAAGTCAGACTTCTACTGTGGTGCTGTGGCTCTTGTGTAAAGTACTATGATGTCTAATTGGTGTACTTAGATAGGTAGGGGTTCTGTTCTCACTGCAGTCAACTGGGAGGTTTGTGTGTGTGAGTCTGTCTAGCATATGCATCGGACAAGTATCACTCCGATTCCATGGATTGACAGCATTTTGACACTAGCACAAGCCTACACATCCATTTCATGTAGGCCTCTCAACATCTTCTCTCCAAAATCCAATGTTGATATCATCCACCGTAAGTTGCCCAGCAGCATTGTAAAAGTCAGACTTGTCAGATTTGAGCTGTGATGCTTGTATAAAGCTACTGTGTTCTCTAGTCTGTGCACTTAGGTAGGGGTTCTATTCTCACTACAGTATACTGGGTGGTGTGTGTGTGTGTGTGTGTGTGTGTGTGTGTGTGTGTGTGTGTGTGTGTGTGTGTGTGTGTGTGTGTGTGTGTGTGTGCATCTGCGTGTGCCCATCTCGCTAGAAGAGCATAAGTGTGTATCTGACAGTTACCACTTCAATTCCATGGATTGACAGTATGTTGACACTTGCACAAGCCTGCACATCCATTTTATGTAGGCCTCCCAACATCTTCTCTCCAACATCTAGTGCTAATGTCGTCTACCATAAGTTGTTCTGCGGTCTTGTAAATGTCAGACTTGAGTTGTGGTGCTTGTGTAAAGTACTGTCTGCTCTAGGCAGTGTACCTAGATAGGTAGGGGTTTGGTTCTCACTGCAGTAAATGAAAGTGTGTGTGTGTGTGTGTGTGTGTGTGTGTGTGTGTGTGTGTGTGTGTGTGTGTGTGTGTGGTTGTGCCCTTGCTTGGCATTACAGAGTGCAAGTTATACCAGCATATGAGACACTGCTATTACCATCTTCCTCTTATCAAATTCTGCTGATGTCTTCAGCTATAGGTGATTTGTGGATGTGTAGTATTCCCACAAGGCAGGGTCAAAAACTGGCCTGGAGACCAGGCACAAGTCACCTCATCCTATACAATACAGATTACAGTGACAGGGATTTCAGTCTATCCACATAAATCATGGCATGGTCTGTAGGCCCTGTATTTTCTTGGTGAAAAACCCCTGTGGTCTCTCCAGCTGCTGCAGATGTCTGGTGAGCTACATGCAAAAGTGAGCATTATACTCAGAACACTAACAGATGAGATTTGAGTACAGTGCCATTATCTATCTGAATATGATGGCCTGACCTATGAGGTGCACAACTTAGTCTTGCCCCTACCACTGTGGACAGTTGGTAGTCAAAGTTTAGATTGCTATCTACGTGTGTTTCCAGATCTTGCACCACTGGGTTTCAGCATAGAGTGAGTGTCATCAATGTTGTAAGTAGCAGGGAATTCCACTTTGCAGAAGGCCAAAATAAAGATGCATATTTGCATTTATTTACAGACTGTATGGCTTTGGCACCAATCATTTGTCTGTGTTACCCTCTCCTGCAATATGTTATCATCATTGGAGGACTCAATGATTGCACCCAATATGCATGAATCAAAAAACTTGGTAAGCCAAAGGCCATATACTTTAGCCTGGACTGTTAAGAAATAGATTCCGAACAGTAAACAGCCAAGCAGAGATCCCTGGGGCAAGCCAGTGGTGACAGCTATACTGGTAGAGGTTGATTCACCAAATTTCACAGTATGCATTCTGTCAGTGAGCCATTTAGTTAACCATCTACCATCTGGGAAATGATACCTGAGTAGGAGATTGTGTCAAAACCCTGGGCCAAATCAAGATAGGTAGTATGCACTCTCTTACCTTCATCCAGGCATATCACACAGAATCAAAGGGCTATGACAATATCTCAGATTGCCTATAGTGTGACTCAGCACATACACCTTCCTTACACAGTTGAATACACACTTCAACGCACCCTCCACATGGACTATGTTCCTGTAGAAGGGTGTACATCAACATGCATCCATCTCAGTTTGGGGGAAAGCACATGACACATGAATATATATAGACACATCCTGAAAACCCTCATCTATGAGGTACACCAACATGTCATCATGGACCTTTTCCAAATGGAAACTAATAATATCCCAACTTTATGCAACAGACCTGAGTGAGTTGTTAATGCTACATCCATGTCTGCTACATCTGTTAAATTTCTTAAAAGAAGTCATCGAGGGCATGCGTCATGACAACACTATCATCCTGTGGAATGACACAAGGCTAAGGCATTTGACACAAATCCACACTGTGGTATTCACTCTACACTGTCAGATGTGGCCAGAAACACCTATATCATCAAGTGCATAGACCAGAGGATCACATATGTGGCATCTAAATATGTTGAAATCTGTGACGTGACTTATATCTCAGATCCAATGATCAGGTTTGTACATTAGGGCTGTCTGCTAGGCCCTTTTCTGTCCATTACTTAAGTCACAGATGTCATAAATGACATACACAACCTATGTGCAAACAGCTGTGTGAAGGACTACAGATTGTGGGCAATCATTGACTCCAACTGTGATATTAGTATAATACAGACAGTATCAACACACACCAAAGATTTCTGCCACAGCTATGACAACACATGAGATGAAACAAAAACATGGGGGGGGGTTAACATTATGAAAACAAATGCACAACCCAAGGATAATATAGACATCACACCCTATAAGGAGACCAACTGGTATGTGACCCGTGTGCTTGGGTAGATGGTATGTGGAATGTCCACCAGCATGTGGCTGACTAATCCCTTGTATGAAACACAACTACTGAATATGTGAAGGACATCCACAGAAAGGCCATATCACTTCCATACTTCACACCAATAACTGAGTATAATGCAGCCTTCTTCATGTACCTCCCTACACATCTTCAAGTGATGTGTAACTCAAGTGTACCACCTTTGCCACATCTTATTGGCCATACCTAGGTATCGCTTTTGTTGAATAAACATTACTGTCTGATGGTGCAGAACATCCATCAAGGTGTTACACCAGATGCATGTGTGATACCTGTTCTGGTGATGCATACAGTACATACATAGCTGTTTGACAACATTGATGGCATGAGTTACATTTGTGACACTCTGGATTGTGCCATATATATATATATATATATATATATATATATATATATATATATATATATATATATATATATATATATATATATATATATGCCATGCACACCAGTCAATTAGCCTGCAGTGATCCTAATGTCACATACAGGTATAGCAGTGTCTCTCCTAACACCTCCAACAGATGTTACAATGTCAGGACAATGTGCTTGATTACCCTCATAGATTGCTGACATCTCCTAATAGTTATACAAGTGTGTTTGTGCAGAACCATCTATGACTATTCAGAATCACATTGCTGGTGGTATTATTCTGATAGTGTCCATGATTATGTGTGCTTCTTTTACTGTTTACTGATGACTCCTTAGACACTGGCAAGCTCTTCTCAGAAATTACCTTGTCTCCTGACAGAGGCAGGTGACAGCAAATAGGCCAGTGTTGAGTTATCATGGCATTGTCTGGGAAACTGTCTCAACAAAGGATCACTCCCATTGTTTTTAAGTTTGTTAATGTCTCCTTTTTATATGCTTTCCTAGTCTTCTCTGCTTTCAGAGATTTTATTTGATTACTTGTCTGCCAACTTTTCTGGGGAATAGCTACCTTTATGATTATGCATGAAATGTTATACAGTTTTCAGTAGTCTGTGTCTTTTAGTCAGGCCTCCAGTCACTGGTGGATATACTGAGTGATGGGTAACTCAAATTACAAGCACACACACATGCATGCATACACACACACACACACACACACACACACACACACACACACACACACACACACACACACACACACACACATTGAGAGAAAGTCTTTGCTTAGGAATGGTTAGAATTACAGAACTGAAGGGTAAGCTCTCATTTGGAAGTTGAGTCCAAAAGAGACAGCACATTTTGTTGATGTCAGAAAGGAACCAATAAGACCCCCTGCACAGACAGGTGTTGACTTTTCCTTTAAGAGCCTTGCCCTTTCTGCTATCAAATGCCCACCATGATGGTTAAGGTAAAATTACAAATACACACACAGTGAAAGCCTTCTGTTTAGGCAGTGTTAGGATCATGGAAGTGAAAGGATAATACTAGTTCACAACTGGAACTCAAACCCAAGACTTGTATTATATCATGCTGGTGTTACTGCCGGTAGACAAACAGATTAGTGTTTTTCTTTAAGAGCCTTATCGTGTCAGCTAGGACACCATCGGCATAGTGCTAAAGGTGAAGTTATAAGCACACACACACACACACACACAATAAAATGCAGAGAAAGCCATGTACTTAGGCTACTTTAAAATCATATATGTAAAAGGATAATATCAGCTCTCATTATGGACACAAACCCAAGACCTCCAGCAAACTATCCTTGTGTCATTAATGCTGAACCAGCCAGAGCCTCTGTCTGAGTAGATATATGTTGTTTTTTTTTCTTAGAACCTTATTTTCTCGCCTGCAAAACTCACCAGCACAGTGATTAAGGTCATATTGCAAGCACATGGAAACAAATATTAAGAACATTTTCTGATTAGGCAATGTTAAAATTATAAAAGTGAACTAAAGGGTTTTATACCATGATCCCCCCAAAACGTGCACACTGATTGGCCAGCGTGCCCATTGTAAATCGAGTTATACTAATGGAAAAAGGTCCGGTCGCCCGGACTTTTTTCCATTAGTATAACTCGGTTTAACTGTCTCGCTATGTTAAATGGGTTTAACATAGCGAGACAGCTTTAAAATAAGCAAAGGAGATGTCCGTTGCTTATTTTAAAGCTGTCTCGCTATGTTAAACCCATTTAACATAGCGAGACAGTTTTTAAGCAACGGAGAAAGCAAGATCTCTGTTGCTTTTTTAGTGTTCGCTATGTTAAATGAGTTTAACATGGCGAGACAGTTTAAAATAAGCAACGGAGATGTCCGTTGCTTATTTTAAACTGTCTCGCTATGTTAAACTCATTTAACATAGCGAAAAAAGCAACGGAGATCTTGCTTTCTCCAGCTTTTGCTCAACTCTGATGTACTGCGCAGGCGCAGTACATCAGAACTGCCGGATGCCAGACATCTGCGGAAGGGCAGTAAACAGGCATTATACTATGCCATTATTTAAGAAAAGTAATAGTTTCTTTTCTTAAATAATGTCATGGTATAATAGCAATAACCCACGCCCTCGGGACCAAACCACGCCAACCGTGGGTAAATTTAGCATTACCCACACCCAGGCGTGGGTTATTGCTATAATATTAACTCTTTGTGTGTGTGTGTGTGTTTAATTTGAAATTAACCACCATGCTGGGGGGGGTGGGGGTTCTCGTTGAAATGATAAGATTCTTAAAGGAAAATTCTCCACTTTTTTAGTCTGGGGCTATTCTTGGTCTAGCAGCAGTGCCACTAGTATAATATTCCTGAGGTCTTGGGTTTGAGATGCACGAGAGCTAATGTTATGCTTTCACTTCTATTTAGGCAATCTTCGTGCTAAATGGAAATTCCTGCTGTATGCCAGTCTTCTGAAAATAGTATGATCTAGCATGTGTTGAATGAGACAGCAAAAAGGGTTATGGAATTCTTAGCCACTCAAGTAGCTCTCTTTTTGTGTAAACAGCCAGCCAGCAAGCTATGTAATCAGCTTTTCATTCCATATTTGCTTTCCATTTAGTTAAGCTTCTAACCAGTTGGTTGCATATATCTTTTACAATACTGATACACACATACATACATAAATCCTTTTTTACTTATTCTCATTTTATTCAGACTTTAGCTTAGTTGCAGCAGCTGCAGCAGACACAAGTTGCTCTGAAATAAGTCTAAATTCTCTAGCTCTTCTCTCTAAGATAACATCTGCTGAGCTATACAGTCTGATGACACCAAATTTACATTTAATCGTTTCCTGGCCATCTGTTCTAGGCCTTAGTACATAATGGCTTTATTACAAAAATAAACCTTGTTTTCTTGATTAATATAGCTTTTTAAGAAAAAAAAAACTTAAATAAAAGTAAGCTTAAAAGAATTATAAAAGTTTCTATAGTGGATTCAATTAAGTGTCTTCCATTAATTCCAGGGAAGGGCCAATATCAAGGAGATGAGGATATTATGAAAAAGAATCTAAATGTATGAACTGTGCTATATCTAGAGTAAGTGAGCCATAGCAATTCGAGCACAATGACTAATTATGCCTCTTATCCAAGCTGTTCATACATTTCCTATACAACACTATCATATAAAAATATGGTTTGCAATGTGACTCGCACTAATTAGCATAAATGTAAAATATAAGGAAACTTACAAATGAAGCACTGAAGATTTACCAAAACCTTTCGTATTGACCACCTTTGGTTATTTAAAAATTAATTAATTAATGGACTAATTAAACTCCAGCAGCAGGGACAAAGCTATGTTCTCAGATAAGTCTAAATTATAAGCTGCCACCTTCCGTAAAATGCAACAGTTATCTAACTATTCAGTCTGAATAAGCTTCACCCCCATTGACTAGCTGCTTGAACTTAACACATGGTGCTTATACTTTTTCAGCATGACATTTCCTGACATGCTGTAAATAAAATCTTCTTACTGAACTGGTCTAGCTGTTTTTAAACTTAAGTAAAATAGATGTGGAACTAATGAAGGAACAGCTATTCCAGCCAAGTGTTTTTTGATAATGCAGAAGAAATTGATAAATTCCCTGCAGCAAAGAACATTGAATGTTCTGCAAACAGACAAAATTTGTGAAAGCTCTTGAGCTGCTCCCCTCCTTGTAAAAGATTATACAGCATACGTAATTGTATAAGTTACAGCCCATATCTTCAGCTAATTAAGCTTCTTGACTAACTGGTCATGCTCACAAAATATAATAATCTCATGTAATAAGAACAGTTTATTATTGGATTTAGTCTAGCTGTTTAGTTGCTTAGCTTCTGTAAATTCAAAAGAAATCAGATAAAAAAACAGTAGAGAGAATTATTCAATTTCCAAAAAATAATCTAAACTCCTAAGCTGTTCCTCTCTTTAACAAGACAGTCACCAAACCATGCTGCAGAGCTGGACACAATGAGAGTATCCACCTTTGGACTTTTGGCAGAACTGCTGGCCACAGGTGTTGTACTCTGTTATGCCTTTTATGTTCCAGGGAGTAATATGTGAGCCTAGCAGCCTATCTTTTCTCATTAGCGCATGTATCTCTTCTACCATCTCATCAGTTGTACCTGCTCTGCCACAAACGTCATCTTCATGGATTTCACTGTATGTTCTGTATTTATCTTTGGTTGCTACATTGTAGTTGTTATAAAACCTGATTTTTTAGTCTGTCTCATAAGTTCACCTTTTGTATGTTTTCCCCTTCATCAAGCCTCATCTTAGGGTCTGTATTCTGACACTTCCATTTTGGTTATTTATCTGATCATCTGACTCTTTCCTGATCTAAATTAAAAAGTATTTCCGCATCAAAAACAATTTGAGACTCATATTTCCATGCTCAGTGCACACATCTCTTACATGTAATTCTATTGTGTTTCTTATGTACTTGCCTTGGGCTTCCTCTTTTCTACACATTTCTATTACCCTTGCATTTGTAATCTTTCCTGTGCTAAAGTCATCCTTAGTACATCTTCCAGTGCAGTAAAATGTCAGGTGTGTGGCAACCATGTGCCACTAACTGCTGCTGTAACTAAAAACTGTATAACTTCATACTGTTCACAATATCAATATGGTGCAACATGTTGCATATCTCCATGTCATGCATTTCCTTAAATCCGCCCATATTTCTAAGGTTCATAGGTTCATAGTTGTATACTAGGCTAATGACCACAAAGGTCTTTCAAGCTTAGCCTTGTTTTATAAATCCATCCCTAAAGATTTCAAGGGATATATGTAAGCTAGGACACAGGTGATCAAGCAAGTTACACTGTTCTAAGGTTAGGGACTATGTCTACTTCAGCCAGATGGGAAGATTGTTTCAGGAAAAGGGTATTCCCTGCAACACATACCTGAACCTCCAACAAGTCCTGATATTGTCACAAGCAAGGTTTAAGTCTTTCAGTTGGGTAGGTTTGATGCTTTTTGTTTTGTGGATATGCAAAAGGTCCATCAGAATGGGACCTAAGGCAGCCTTATATGCCAAGCATAGATCACCCCTGAACAATCTGTAGGAGTAAGAGTATAGGAATAGGGTTTGAGGCGGTCCACAGAAGACATGTTTTTTATTCCCTCAATTTTTTTGTAAGGAACCTCTGTGGACTGTCTATTTGTTGCATGTGCATGGTCAAGTACATACTGAAGGGGCATTGTACTCAATTATAGATCTGAGAAGGCTGAATCCAGTGGAATGATAAATTCCTCGGACCTAGATGCCATACTCATTCTTATAAGATGAGCAACATACAATAATTTCTTTACTACCTTAGAAACATGCTGGTCGAAAGCCAGGTTACTATCTACATATATCCCCAAATCTCTGATTACTGGGTCTACTCCTACGGGTGCTACGAGTGAGGTATTTTCCTGGGGTAGGTGACTTCTCAAAGGCTATTACTATGCATTTCTTGGCACTGAATTTTAAACCAGCATTCTGGCACAGGTTTGTGTTACCTCTTCCTGGAAAATATTAGTATCTTGTTGGATTCTATAACTTCTACTAGTTTGCAATCATCAGCAGACTTAGTCAGCCAGAAGCCCTTGATGTTGGCGTTGATTTTAGAGAAGTAGATGCCAATTAGGAGTGGACCAAGCACAGAGCACTGAGGGCTTCTGTTAGTGACTGGCCTCTTTGTGGATGTCAGACTTATGGATCTGTAGTTTCTGAAGTCGATTAAATGCCTGCTTTGTGCAGAGGGATGACTGTTACAGTTTTCTATTTGTGTGCATGAAGTCTTACTGGAGGCTATGGTTAAATAGTGATTCCAGTGGTCCTGATAGGGCATGCTTCATGCTTTTTAGCAGGCATCCTGGGATATTATTGGGGCCCATCTATGAATTATTTTTTGCCTTAGATACTGTGTTTAGGACCTACTCCCTAGTGATAATTGGGGGCAGTTATGTTTGATGGTATTTCCTGAAGGTAGCCAGGGAGGAGGGTAAAATTGGAGCTGAATTAGTTGGCTAGCCGGTTTGCTATATCTTCTAGCTCCATATAGGTGACTCAATTTACAGCTATCTCAGTATATTGCCTTTAAGGCAGTGGACATAGCTAAAGAAAGCCTTATGGTTGTAACTGGTCTGGGAGGCCATTTTTACCTCAAAATTGTATTTTCCTTCTGAGTTGCTTGTTTAACTAATGAGAGAGTTTTTATCCTGATGGGTATTGCATTTCATAACCTTTACCATGACTTTCTTCCTATTTTGTACAGCCTATTGATGTTAGTATTACACCAGGGTGGCTTGTTTTTTGCGTGCATTCTGAGCTTATTCCTGGAAGACTCATTTGTCTCTATGCATCTATTAACATGAGTGTACAGTTTTTTCTGTGAATAATTGCACATAAGGCTGGAAGGCTTGAAATTTTGCCAGGTTGTCACTTAATAAAAGGAAGTTTGCCTTTGAATATTTACTAACTACAATGGCTTTATGGTCCAATCTTAATAGGGAGGGTGTGCAATGGGGAGGGTGTGCAGCATTCACCCATGTTTATGAGGACCAAATCCAATAAGTTTGTGCCCCTAGTGGGTGTGTGAACTATCTGATCCAGGGTGTTTGTGTTTATAAAGTCAAGGACTCTCTGAGCCTGCCTTGTTGGGGTCATATAAGATTCATAAAAGCACACACAGAAGAACACAGAGATTCCAACAAATCCAGCTCAAACAACTTGAAATGTGATATTAGCACTTTTGTTTTATTTTATAATAAAACTTCTTCAGATGAAATGAACCAAAAACACACTATTTAAATACAAAAAATCACGTGACAAACTGTTTAAATCATGTGGCCAGCTTTTAAATCATGTGACAGCCAAAAACTTTCTTTAAAATCATATGATCAACTTTAAAAATCATGTGGAAGCCGAGCCCCCTAAACAAATCCTGCATTAGGTAACATATTCATTAAATTAAAAGTTAAAGTAAACAAATAGCAAAGGCTAAGTATGTAAAATACATAAACATGTAATTATACAAACGCAAAGGTAAATAGTTTTGTATAAAATCAGTCATTAAATAAATGCTGATACTAAGTAGTAGCTGTCTACTAAAAAAAAGGTAGTGATGTCATCTTTCTAAAGCTCTTAGTTTTAAAAGACATAGGTTCATAGGTTGGTACTAGGCTATCTACCCGAGGGCATTTATAAGCCTAGCCAGAGTGTGTCAGCTTTCGCCGCCCCATTGATTCATTAACTGATCCTCTGTCAAGCAGAGCCAATGAAGTGATCCCAGGGGTGTATTTTCTGTTAACCATCCACTCGTCAAGGTTTCTCTTGAAGAGTGTTAGTGAGGGGCTCTGCCTGATGTAATTTGAAATTTTGTTCCAAAGCATGGGGAGTCTCTGTGACAGGAATCTATCCCTCCAGCGTGTTATTTTTATTGTTGTGGTGAGGTTTAGCTCACTAGAGTGCGTGGCTCGCAGTGACTTGGATTTCTTTAGGTGGAGCATGTCCATCAATTCTGAATTGGACATGGCTTTGTAAGTCAGGCAGAGATCACCTCTGAGTAAGCGATATGCCACTGAGTACAGCCGGAGTTTTTTCAGTCGGGCTGCATAGGACATATGTTTGAGGCCAGTAATCGTCTTGGTGAGGTACTTTTGTGGTCTTTCCAGCTGTTGGAAGTGCCTTGTGAGGTACATCCCAAATGGGGCATTGTACTCTATAATGGGTCTAATGAGTGACGAGTAGAGGGGCACTATAACCTCTTTATTTCTAGATGCAAACCCTTTAGTAATTAGATGGGCCACAGAGAAGGATTTCCTAACTACTTTGGCAATATGATTGTCAAAGGAGAGATTACTATCTACCTGGGTCCCCAGATCTCTTATTACCTCTTATGTATTAAGGGGGCTGCCACCTATGTGGTAATCTGTGGGTGTTTTGTTTTTTCAAATGGGATGACTATGCATTTTTTGGCATTTTGCTTGAGGTCATGACTTTGGAGGATTTCCATGTCAGCTGGAGAGTCAATTATGGCTCACAGTTTGCAGTCATCAGCGAACTTGGTTAGCCATAGTCCTCCTGTGTTTGCCTGTGCTTCTGAGAAATATATGCTGAGCAGTAGGGGTCCCAGGACTGAGCCTTGTGTGACACCACTTGTGACTGGTTTAGAGTCGGACCTGGAGCCATGTGAGTTCTCTCTGTAAGCCAGTTGGCAACCCATCTTGTGATGTAGGGGTTTATGTTCAAGCTGGTGAGTTTTTCTGTAATACCCGAGTGGAGAATAGTGTCGAAAGCCTTGGTGAGGTCAAGGTAGGCTGTGTGAACCACCTTTCCCCGCATCTATGGCCTTGGTGACTGTCTCAAAGAAGTCAACCAGGTTTAGTAGGCATGGTCTGCCCTTAACAAAGCCAAACTGGGTCGGGTCAAGTGTTTGGAGGTTCCCAATGTCTTTGTTAAAGAGTTCCATGATGATGCACTCCATAGCCTTGCAGACCAGGCTAGTCAGGCTTAAGGGTAGATAGTTACCAGGGTCAGTTGTGGCCCCTCCTTTGTGGAGAGGAATAACCATTGCTGTGCACCATTCTATGGGCACGTAGCCTGTAGAGAGGCTGAGGTTGAACAGCGTGTTTAGGTGGGGGGGGGGTTAGTTCATTCTGTAGTTCGTGCAAGACGCAGCCTGGGACACCATCTGGTCCCATTGACGCTGTGTTTTTGGCTTTTGATAAGGGCTGATTTCACCTGTGCGTCTGTGATTTTTGGGACACTACACTTTTCTAGTATTGTTGTGGGCCCTTTTGGAGGTGAGAAGGGGGTGAAGTTTGCACTAAATCTATCTGCCAGGATATAAGGTTCAGTATATTTTGTGCTATTTTGCACTAGTTCAGTGCATATCTGCGAGTTGCCACTTAGATTCTTAACAGCTAAATAAGGCTTTGTGGTTATCTTTTGAATCCTTGGCTATTTTTCTTTCGAAGTTAGCCTTGGATGATTTCAGGAGGGACCTTAGTTTCTTACTAATACTGATCAGGGATGTCTTTCCTTCTTGGGATTTGCTTTTTTTTCTGAACTAGTTTCCTCCTTCTGTTGTATAGCCTGTTTATTGCAGGGGTCCACCAAACTGGTTTCCTTCTCTTAGAGGAGTGAGTCTTGGTTTTGCTAGGGATGGCATGATCCATCCATCCTTGTAGGTGCTCAAAGAGTGCATTTGTAAAGGTTTCTGCATCTTTGGCAGCGTTATCCTTTAGGGTGGGGGCTGTGAAACTTACCACCTCTGTCTTAAGTAAGGTGAAGTTTGCTTTAGAAAAGTTTTTTACTATGGTTTCCTTAGTTGGGGGTAGTAGTGGGGTGTGGACATCCAGAGTGATTAGTTTATGGTCTGATTTAACCAGTGACGGGTTGACCTCCGGTGTGGAACATCTGTTGCTCATGTTGGTGATGACCGGGTCCAATATGTTTTCACCTCTGGTAGGGGAGTTTACCAGCTGATCCAGGGCATTTGAGTTGATGAATTCCAGGAAGCGCTGGGCCTGGGAATTTGTACTCAAGTAGTTTTCCCAGTGAATGGTAAGGTAATTGAAATTGCCCAATATCAGGGTGTTCGGTAGGACCATCATGTTTTCCAGTGTCTCCAGAAAGGTGGAGTAGTGGTCCTGGGTCATGGAGGGTGATCTGTAGCAGGCCACAATTTGCATTTCAGATTTGCCCGATGTTAGTTGCACATGGATGATCCCAGAGGTATCATGCTGCGCCACTAACCTGGAGATGTCGGTATCCTTGATGAATATGGATACACCCCCTCCTTTTGTGTTTTGGTCCGTGTTCTGTGGCTGAAACGTGTGGTATGAGTTGTAGCCCGGTAGTGCTGGGGTGCTCTCTGGAGCCTTGAACCAGGTTTCAGTTACTGCACAGATGTCAACGTTCTCCATACTGAACACAATTGAGAAGGAAAAAGTGCTTGGAAACAGTACCAAAATCACAACAAACCAAAGCACTTGCAGAACCAGCAAACAAAACGCCTCTTCAGGTCAGTGAACCAAAAAGATTTATTAATCTTTAATATTATTAAATATTATTAATTAATAAATCTTTTTGGTTCACTGACCTGAAGAGGCGTTTTGTTTGCTGGTTCTGCAAGTGCTTTGGTTTGTTGTGATTTTGGTTATCCATACTGAGGAGTGCTTCAGGCGCGTGCATTTTGAGATTTAAACTCCTGGCATTGAGTAGTATAATCCTCAGTTTTTTGTTAATTGTGCTGTTTATGGAGGTGGGTTTGACTTTTGAGCCTTGCCTAAAAATGGCACTATGGGGGCAGCAAGAGCCTTGGCCAGTATTTGAAAGCCTAGGGGTGACAGGTGCAAGCCATCTCTTGCGAAGCAACGCGGCTTGTCGGGCATGTCATCCCAGGCTGACAGACACTGGATCCCCTTTGAATGACACCAGAAGCTTAGCCAATTGTTGAAATTGATAATTTTTTTCTTTATACTGAGGTATCATTCTTGTGGAACTCACAGTTATAAGGGAAGGTTGTGCAAGAGGTGACTTGAATTTTGGAGTTAGTTTTGCAGATAATGGTGATGTTCTGCTGGTTAAGCTGTTCTTTAAAGTCTGTGTGAGACATCTAGAGAAGCAGTCAATATTGTAGGAGATGGCTGCTCGAAGAATTACCGGGGACTTGTTTAGACTACACACTTGTACATTACAGGTTCTAAAGGTTGCAATAGAAGTACTGCGTTTGATGTGTAAAGTCAACTTATATCACAAATGTGGAATGCATTGAGCTCTGTCCAGATTTCTAGCACTAAGAAGTCGAGATGAATACGGCGACCATACAATCAACTATATGTAACATAGGGAAATATGCTTGCTTGCAAATTATCTGTTCAGGCTGCCATTTTCCTTGTGCATCTAGTGTTAACATCCAGTACCATTTCAACATTTTTTTTTAAATGTTTTCATCTTAGTATTCACAAAAACACAAAGCTTTTGTGATTTAAAACCATTAACTACATTTTAACTAACATTTTGTACTTGCATGTTAAGTAAAATCTATACAAGTAATGGCAATATTCTTACAAAATGCTATAATATGTGGTATAGAAAGTGTTAATAAGTAAGAAGTGTTTTACTACAAGCTTGGTTTCATCATTGTTGGATACAAGTCAAGAGTTCAATAGTTACTTGAAAACATTTCCTTAGCAAGGATAATTCCACAAAAGGTGTGAAATGAGGTGAAAATGTGTCCTTTCATTTTGATGAGGCAGTGGAGACAGAGGTCCCTGAGAGATTTCCTTACAATGGAGTGCTTCTCCCTGACAGGATTACAGTTTCAGTGTATGAGTAGTTGTACAGAAGGCTTTATTGGTGGGGCTTGATTCCAACTTCCTAAAGGATTTTGGTCTCATTTGAGAACTTACAGTCAGAGGGAACAGTTGGAAGAGAGTTTAGCACAATATTTTTATATTGCTTAATTTTATGTCCTGTATTTATAACAAAACTGGTTGACTTTTATGAAAGGAGGAATTATGAATTTAGACCCCTTTGTGGAATGTATTAGGGACAGAAACCATCATGGTAGAAGAATGCTGTAGCATCACAATGTAATATAATTGAACCAGACAGCTGCTGAGTATTACAGCTTGACAAGCTCCCTGTCCTGCATTAGGGTCATGTACCTGTTCTATCTGCTGACCAGGATTCCTGCTAAACAATAGTACCTGTTGCCTTTTCCTACAATAAGGAATAGAAGCCAACCTCTCCCCGAGTTCATCCCCTCAAGAAAGCAAGAAAGTATGTTAGCTGCTTTATGTAAAGTATATTTGTTTAAACATTAGGTTCATTTAATAACCCTCTATTACCAGGATAGCCAGCAGTCATACTCTTTTCTGCTTCTTTACTTCCCCCTACCCCCTCTTGCAGCTTTCACCTTGCTTTACTATTTTCCTCCCCTACTACTAGATCCACTTCTTTCTTTCCAGGTGTTAATATTGTACTATAGCTTTTACCCACTAGATGGGACCCACTTCCTTATTCATCTATTCCACTCCCTCATTTTTGAGACACTCAGAAAACTAGTTTTACCTTACTTATTTCATTGCACGTAACTAGTTGTATACCTTACTTATTTCTGCCTAGACCTACTTTAAGCTTCCATTTTTCACCTTAATCTACCTATCAACCCAACCTACCCAGACTATTACTGCATCTATCACGTCCTTTATTTACCTGCACCTAAACTTACCTCTAGCAGTCAGCATTTCCACTGATTGTTTTTCACAGGCTGGTTTTCCTCCTTACTTGTCTCTTCCTGCTCCGTTCGCCCTGTGGGCTCACTCCGCTTCCCTACCCTACCCCCAAATTCCACCAACCCCCACTGCATCTAGCCTTATACCTCACTAACCACTCCTACTCCCCTAACAGCCAATCACATTCCACACCTCGTTAAGGTTTTCCCTCTAGCTCACCACTCCTCCCATTACATCTTCTACTCTCAGCTTCTCACTCCCCACTCTCTACTTCTTAAGCACTATGCCTATTTCACCTACATCCCCATACCTTACATCCCTACTTCTTTTCTCAATTCTCCCTCTCCTTTTCCTTCTGTATATCTTAACCATCTATGAACATCTTCACTGCTCTAACTTCCACCAGCTCTCAAATCAAACATCCCTTCCTGCTCTGTCAACCACCCTGAAACACATAAACATAACATGCACAACTAACTATTTCCTCCCAATGTATCACAGAGCTACCCATATTTCTACAAACACTACCAAGTCAAGAGAGCACATAACTTACTGAATCTTACTCTTATTCACACTTACAGATTACACCTTCACCTCCTTATAGATGGTGACATTCATCCCAACCCTGGCCCTACCAATAACACCCCTACCAACACATTCAGTCCTTCTTCTGATTCCATACACAGCCCTACAAATACTCCTAGCTCCCTCTTAGTATGTCACTTAAATATACGTAGTATTAACAATAAAATAACTCACCTTCATGCCCTACTTGAGGTACACAACTTTGACATTCTATGTTTAACTGAGACATGGCTAAAACCATCTACCCAGGACTACAAAATCACTCCTCCAGGATATAGTATTTTAAGAACTGATCACCCTAACAAGAAGGGAGGGGACATGGCCTTAATATATAAAACAGAGCTCCAACTTACACTACTAGACACTTGTCCTCCAGCTAATACCAGTTCTGAAATTCTTTTCACCAAGCTACAACTAAATACTTATAAGTCCATCTATATTTTATGCTCATATCTTCTTCCAGGTAATAACATCAACTCCCTTGAAAACATCCTCAGCTGGCTGTCCACTAACTATCCTCAAGAAACCATTGTCCTAGGCGACTTTAATATTGACTGGAATACCTGTAATAATGATAACCCTTCTAACCACATAAACCTTCTTGGCTTCTCTCAAATTGTCACCTCACCCACTCAAATCCATAAACCCACCAACAAAGAATCAATCCTTGATTGGATCCTTATAAATACTCAGTCCCCAATCTACATGGTAGGCATCCTCCCCGATGACATGAGTGATCACTCTTTAACTTTTTTAATTTGACATAAGATGAATACACCCTGTCCTATAACCTACAGAGCTTATGACTTCAATAAACACTTTAATCTTGATCGTTTCCAAAATGAACTGAGCCTATGCAACTGGTCACCCTTGAAACACCTCCAACTGAAAGCAGTGGCTTACTTCAATTCTATGTTCCTTAAAATCCTCAACTTCCACGCCCCTTCCTGTACCCTTAGGAATCAGACCAAAACTGCACCATGGCTTACAAAAGAAACCAAACAAAAGATTTTGCTGAGAAACAAATTTTGGTCTAGATGGCGTTCTTCAAAGGACCCATCTGATCACATAAAATTTAAACAACTTAGAAACTCTACTAAAGCATCTATTCTATTAGACAAAAAAAAACTTCTTTCAACTCCTGCAAACTAACCAACAAAGCCCACGGAAATTCTGGTCAGGGATCAATTGAATCTTTCATCCAGACAGCATTAAGACACCCACCCCCTCTGGAATAACCCAAGTCACTCTCAATCAAATTGCTGACTCCTTCAACAACTTCATTACTGAAGCTATCCAGTCTCTTGCCAACTCACTACCTCCTGTATCCACGAGTACGCTCCCCTCCTCCTTTACCTCTCCACCCACTTTCCAACTCCAACCTTTCCCTACTTCCCTCATATGTACCCTACTACAAAAACTCAAACCCTCTACCACCTCTGCAGACCTACTACCTGCTAACTATCTTCAAATTGCAGCCAACGTTATTGCTTACTCTGTCTCACTCCTAATTAACAGAATCATAAAAGAAAGTACCATCCCAGCCATCTGGAAAATCTCACATATTATCCCCCTTCATAAGGGTGGGAACTCTACAGAAGTTTCCAACTTTCGTACAATTTCTCCCTTAGCTAAAATCATGGAAAAATGCATCCACTGCCAACTACTTGACCACCTTCTCTGAAATGGCCTTTTAGCTAGCTCTCAGCATGGCTTTTGACCTTTCCATAGCACTACTACTGCCCTCCTTTCATTTACTGACCACATCAACAAAAACCTTAACAATAATATCATGTCCTCTGCTATCTTCATTGATCTTTTGAAAGCGTTTGACATGGTTAGTCATCAAATACTTTTGAATTTTCTGAAATCCCTCTCACTTGACACTCAAGCACTACAGTGGTTCAAGTCCTACTTAAATAATAGGCAACAGGCAGTGCTCTGGGAAAACACTCTATCCACCTCTCTTCCTGTCTCCCTTGGTGTACCCAAGGATCTATCTTAGGCCCTCTTCTATTCTCCATCTTTATCAATGAACTAGCTATTAGTACTCCCTAAGCTGTAACCATACAATACGCTGATGATTCCAATTTAATCTCCTCAACTACAACTCCATCTGAACTCCATGCCCTCACCCAAAGTGTCTTTGAGCTTGCAGAAGATTGTTTTTTACAGCACTGTCTTCTCCTCAAACCTAAAAAGACTAAACTACTGCTATTTACTCCTACACAAAAGTCCTCCCCATTTCACTTCTCTATAAAATCCAAAAATGGCACAGCCATATCTCCAAACACAACAACCAAACTCTTAGGGGTTACTATTGACCACAACCTTAACTATGATACTCATATTAATGTCACAATAAAATCGGTAAACCGAAAGCTAGGCTCCCTCTACAAAATTAAGCCCTTCCTCACTCCTACAGCCAGAACTACTATTGCCACACCCACCTCATCTCCACTCTGTTCTATGCCTTTCCTATATACACAAATCTATCAAAAACTAATCTCAACAAGCTGTCAATCTCCTACAACAGTATAGCCAGATTTGCTACCGGCTCCCCATTTAGAACCCACCACTGCCTAAATTTAAACCAACTCGGTTGGCTGGAACTACACAATCAGTTTTTATTTCTGCAAATAATTGTTTCCCATAAAATCCTTTATTATTCAGAGAAAACACCAATTCTTACAAATCTTATCAGTCCATACAAAAATCTTTCCAATCTATGCTCAGCTAATAAACTACTAGTATCCACACATAAACCCAATAATGAAGCAGGAGTTTCCCTTTTCTCCAATACTGTGGGTAAAAGCTGGAACCTACTGCCTGGTGATCTCACTTGTATCTCCTCTACTTTACTTTTCAAAAATAAACTTAAATTTTATCTTACTAGCCACTGGATCTGTCCCTGTACCAACCCTGACTAATACTTTCTCCTCCTGTTTTCAACATCAATAATTTTTCCTAAGCTATTCCACCTTACATTATTGTTACTTCTAAGGTAACTACCTCTAAGTGGGACTTAGACTTAACAGACATCCTACCTGCTTCTGCTAAAGGGGTAACTTCCCCTTTACTACTCTCTCCCATTCCTGATTTTCTTCTCTTCTATAACTAGTCTCTTTTCCCATTCCTTACTAATGACTTTGTTGTTCTGGGAAGCACCCTCTTCCTTACTTTCCCACAGTGTAAAAAAAAAAACCTTAATATTGAAAATAGGGGAAGGGGTATTTTATCTGTATTTTATCTTAACTGAACTTTAATGTATCTGTAACTGAACTGTAATGATTTGTAATGTATTTCATCTTAACTGAACTTTAATGTATCTGTAACTGAACTTTAATGTTTTGTAACTGTTATTGTATTTTTAATCTTAAAATTTTGTAATTTTAAATATTTTTAATCTTGTCTGATCCTTGTGGAGCTTTTTCCCCCGGGCCTCTACTGAAAATGGACATATATCCAGCTAGACTAGCCCGGTCAACAAATGTAAAATAAAATAAATAAAAATAAATAAATTCTTGGTGAGGGCAGGATGCTACTCAGGGTCAGGGTCATACCAGCCAGGGCTGCATGATCAGAGAGCTCTTCCATGTCTCTTTTCATGTAGTACAGGGAGGTACGTCTCAGGTCATTCACACCAACATGAACAATGACAGATTCATATTTGTACTTGTTCTGGAGTGACCTGAGTGCTTGTGTTATGTGGCGAATTCTGGCTCCCAACAGCCTAGTGAGTGGGACTCAGTGTGCATGATTATAGAGTCACCTATTACTAGTGTGTTAGGTATGTTATTTCACCTTAAGAGCTGTGATTGTGCAGCACACTGATTTTGTGTTTAATATGTTGTCTGGTTTGTGACAGGAAGTGCAGGTTGTTTGGGTGTCTTCTTTGGAGGTCTCTGATGCTTTTGCAAGTTTTTATTTAGAGCTTCCAAGTATGATTTTGTGTATTTATGTGTATTTTTTGCCAGTGCTGTTTTAGTAGGTCTGTGTGCGGCTGGAGGTGTGGTGCAAGTGTTAACCTTCACCTCTTGACTGTCTATTCCAGTCTTGGGTGGAGACAGCTTAGCTTCCAGTTTGGCTGTATAATTGCATCTCTTGCATATGTTAGGGTTTTGTGGTAGGAGGAGAGGGTTGTCTGTGTACATGAGGCAGTTGTAACATTGCCTCAGGATACCCAGACTCACCAGCTGGACTGGAGAGTGCACCTGAAGTTGCCCTTTGGTCATGCCTGAATAGTAGGATGAGCTGCTTAGTCGCTTGGTTAGTGAGGGGTGAATAAAGAGCCTTCCCCTGCTGGGCAATCAGTGTCAGGGTATATTCGTGCTTGCTATTAGGTCTGAGCAAGTGCTGGGCTGTAAGATGCTTTTTGAGTGCTTAGGTTGAGCGTTAGACTAGTTTCAAGGGAAAAACTGAAGAGGAGACTTAGTGGAGCCGGGAATAATTTTACCTTAGCTAACCGGCACTGCCCAGTGCGCAAAACTGTGCAAACACGTTTTTTTTTATAGTAGGGAAAGGAAAGAGATAGAAATTAGCCCAAAATGGCCAATAAACTACTAACATCTGGGCTGGAACCACTCCTCCAGGGACAGGTAGGTTGCTCAAAGCTCCCCTCTCTCACAGGTGAACAGAGAAACTTCCTTCTATCCAAGTAAGATATGGGCAACTCAGAAACTAGTATCACAGCCCTGAATTCAGCACTAGCCTGAAACCTGGACTATACCAGCTTAGAAAGGTGGGTAACAAGGATTTTTTTTTGTTTTTTTTTGAAAAGATAAGGCAAAAACAGTAAAACATACACTTAAAACAGCTTTAAATGACTACAAATGATCAGAAAAGGCTATCGCACTTTAATGTGTAGCCTGCAACAGTTAAATTATTTAAACAAAAAACAACTTTTTAAAAGTGCAGGCAGTCAGTTAAGAACAATATGTGAAAAGAAACAAGCTTTTAAATCACAATAAATGCTGGAAAATCTGTGTTTAGGTGGAAAACAGTTAAGTACAGCAAGAAAGTACAGAAAACTGATACTTAATCACTCCAAAGTCTCTCTTCTAAGCTAGAAGGCTTGTATCAGTTTAAGGCTTTTTAGTGCTACCCAGGTTAGTTACAGGAAAGATGGGAAACAAGCACAGAAGTGGTCTTTTATTTTATTATTTTATTTATTTTACATTTGTTGACAGGGATAGTCCGATTGGATATATGTCCATTTTCAGCAGAGGCCCGGGGAGAAAAGCTCCATACAATCATACATGGAAAGTAACAAAGACATAGGGCAGGATTCACAAAGGCTTGCACGGAGTGTAAGAGATGTGTAACACTCCATGCAAGCCTCGCGATTCAGGAACAGCCCTAAACTCTGTGTAAGAGACCAGCTAAAACGTCTCTTACACGGACTGGGCATGGACATGCTAAATACCTCACTTGCAGCCAAAAGGTATGCAAATGAGGTATATTAGCGATCCACGAAGCAGAAACCAGCCCGTGTAACAGACATTTTAGCTGCAGAAATGTACTCAGTTGACAACTCAGTACGTTTCTGCAAAGTTCACAACGGAGCCATGTCAGCTCCAAATAAAGGGTGCATATGTCTCAGGCAGCATGCCAATGGCCAAATATGTGGCCATTGGCAAGGTAACCCGATGCAAAAATAATAAAAATATAATTTATTTTTCGGCGACTGCCAATGTTTAAACCCAGCGCAGCCCCGCGCAAAGAGGCTGCACTGTATAAAACATAAAAATGAAGGTTATAAACCCACAAATGTGGGTATTATGCAATACATGGAATGACAATGCAGGAACCAGCAGACCAAAAACAACATGGCCACTGTGTAGTGGTTGCTAAGGGGGGAAGCTGAGTGTAAGAAATGTAACTAAGCATTAGTAGGCAATCTCATGTAAATGAGGGTTAGGATACTGAATCTCACAGTCACATAGCAAATGAGCACGTCTGAGTAGTGTAAGAGATACATAAGGGGGAGGAATAGAGTAGGAGATGGGTGACATCACAGGGGGGAATGGTAGAAAGAAATGCAGTTCATTGGAGGTCAGTGTAACATGACAGATGACAGACACAGATCAGGGAAAGAGGAGTGCCACAAGATAAGTGTGGGAAAGTCAAGAAATGGAAGGTGTACACTGTTACTTACACTAAAGTTTCTTGCTGGGTGTGCATGCACATGTGTGTGCATCATGAAGCGTGAGTAGGGCAGTTTGCGCACGTGTAAGGCAGACTGAGCATGTGGGAGCGTGTTGGTAGATATTTAACACTGTTTGCGCTGGTGTGCGCTGGTGTGCGCACATGTAGGGCAGGCTGAGCATGCAGGAGGCTGTTGGCAGACTTGTAACACAGTTTGCACGGGTGTGCACGCGTTTTAATCCGAATAAGTAGATTCTGAACCGTGTAAGCATGTGTGCGCGTGTAAGCCACTGTGAGCGTGTTTCTGCTGGTATGCACGTTGCTCCCCCTGAGGAAACAGAAAGGAAAAAGGAAGCAACAGAATTAGTAGGAAGCTAGCAAGGATTACTGCTGAAGCTAGCAGGTGAAAACAATTAGAAGCAGGCAATTACACAGGCAGAATAGTAGCCCAGCCCAGCACTTAAAACTCTGCAAACAGTAGTGCAGGATGTTTCTCTTAAGAGACACTGCAAGACAGGAGTAAGCTAATAGAAGTGAAAACTGAAAAAGCTTTACTCAGAGCAGAAATGTTAGGGGCTGCCATAGCTGTCATAATGAGACATAGGTGACTTGCTGAGGGTGGTGACAATGCAGATGGTGCCAGACAACCCACACTGAGGAGACAGAGAAGAGTGTACAGGCCCAGGGTCACCTACCACGGGTTACATGAGCTGGAGATAGTAGAGCACTATAGAGTGGACAGAGAGCTCCTGCAGCAAATAGTTGAGCTATGCAGGCCACACCTCACACACAGAACCAACAGAGGGGAACCCATCCCAGTGGAAACCAAGGTATGTGTTGGCATAAGAATACTAGCAACAGGTACCTTCCAGAGACCAACTGGCGATATGATGGGGATATCACAGGCATCAGCCTCCAGGGTACTGCACCAGTTCCTGGATGCCATGTCAGCACATGTCGGTGATCATGTACATTTCCCCAATGCCCGTGAGGTATTGGCCAGCAATATGCGTCTCTTCCAGCAAATAGCGGAATACCCTGAGGTAGTGGGTGCAATAGACTGCACGCACATACGCATCAAAGCACCAGCCGGTGAGCGGGGTAGGGCCTACATTAACCGCAAGGTCTTCCCCTCCATCAACTGCCAGGTCGTGTGTGATGCCCAGGGCATAATAATGAATGTGTATGCTGGCTGCCCTGGGAGATACCATGATTCCCACATCTGGCATTTGACGCAGCTGTACCAGACATTTGCCAATGGAGACATCCCACACGGACACCTAGTGGGGGATGCAGGTTATGCACTGGAGCCGTGGCTGATAACACCCATCAGAAACGCGCACACACCTGAACAGGAACGCCATAATGAGGCACATGCACAAACACGTAATGTAATAGAGCGTGTGTTTGGGCTGCTCAAGTCATGGTTCAGGTGTCTGGACACATCTGGTGGAGCCTTGCAGTACACACCAACTACATGTACCCAAATTGTCATGGTATGTGCTATGCTACATAATATGATCTTGCGAAAACAGCTGCAGCAGAACCAGCATAGGGCTGGGCCAAGCAGCCCCCCACCATTGCCAAGGCCATCACAGGCAGAGCGTGACTCGGAGGAGGAACAACCTGAGCCTGCCCCAGTAGGCAGAAGGAGGCGTGCCCAGTATGCCCTGGCCTTGGCAAAGAGGCAACGCATAGCACATACACTGGCTCAGTAGGAACCCTGGGAATGATACCCCCTCTGACTCACTCAAATAATAACATGGATGCCTAAACTGACATGACCTGCTCACAAACATGTACAGGGAAGTGTAATATGCGCATCCGACAGAGGCAGCCATGCAGCACCACCTGAGGCATGAATGCCATGTGTTAAGTAATGTAACACCATGTACTGTATGCACACCTGAGCACCCTGACTAACATCCACCCTCACCAAGCATGAAGCCACAAAATGATGATGGGATGATCAAGTGCAATAACTGGCTGAAGTAATGCAGTTAGTCAAAGGGGAGCCAATGTGTTTCAGGCTGGGAAGACATGCGGAGCATGACATGATGCACCACCTGCTAGGGGTGGTGTGCACCTATCATTCCATGCCCCATGGATACTGGCAAAGGCTGTCAGTACCCACAGCATGCCCTGAATAGGTAAGTCTCAAAACACAAACCCACCTTCATAGGTACCACAAGGGATAGGAACCTAGATGTAATGCTACCCAATGCCAGAAGTCTAAACAGCAAGATGTGTGCAGTGTAAACGCACACAGTATGGAGAATGTAGATATCAGTCCTGTAATAGAGAACTTGGTCAAGGCTCACATCAGCACCCTAACACTACCAGGTCACACCTCATACTGTGCTGTACAGCCACAAAACATGGAACAAGCTACAAAAGGAGGGTGACTAGCAATACATGTCAAGGATAACCACACCCCCATGTTGGTACCACAACAAGAAGCAGCATGGATTAGCCATGGTCAAATACCAATGGCTAAAACCACCTCCCATTATATAGCCTGCTGCAGACTACTGTCCTAGTACCAGGAACTGCACCTGGCCCATGTTGGAATACATGAATATATCAAGCCCCCAAAACAACATTATATTGCTTGAGTGAAAATACCCAGACATAGACCGGGAGCATTATACTAGCACCAACACAGTCGGAGAAAAGTTCCCAGAATCCATAAACCAAAGTGGCCAGGAACAACGTACCACTCCCACAAGAGGGGTAAGCATACTGGATGTGATAATCAGCAACATGTGTACTGGATGGCAAGATGAGAAGTGTATCCTTCACCGGTAAGGCCAGACCATAGAGTAATCACACTGGATATACACATCCCGACCCCAGTCCCTGGCCAGAATACCACAGTGAAAAACATGTGTAAAGCATAGGTTGCAGCCCTCCAAACTGATGTGGAATCCACGAAAGGCCCTGTGCAAGTGCAGAATATGGGACACACCGCAGAACATGTTATACAGGCATTCCATGAACACAGCCAGGAATGCTTGGAGTATGCAATCACAAATAACAACAACGCACAATGCCATACACGCAGGCATCTGGCATGCTGGACTCCAGCCATTACCAAACCATGCAAGAGAATGAGGAAGCTACCACATGATAGAACAAACATAAAAAGGGAAGTAATCACTGACCAGTAGTATGGCAATAACATATGTCCACACATACAATCCACTAAGTCCAGCCACAACAAGTAGAATCTGTGAATCCAGAGGCAATGTGACACCTGCCCCAAGTACACAGACAACCACAACTCCCCCCAATAAATACAAATATATGTGATAGATGCAACCATGTATCCAAACCAGAGTTTGAGCTCCCCCAACTCAGTACTGTCAAAACTAGTCAGGAGGAGAAGGGAACCATATACACCACAAACCCAGTCCCACATAGACCTACCACAACTGTAAACCAAACACATAAACACAGAAAAACATTCCCGGAGGCCCTAATTACAAACACACCACACCAACAGAAGCCTCCAAGGCAGATCACAAGCAACCACAACCTCCAAACATAGCACACGCAATGCATAGTACACAAAGCTGGTGTGCCAAACAGTCACAGGCCAAAAGGAGAAACAACATGCCTGATACAGTTGTAATAGGTGTCTGTATAGGCAGACACACTGCTGTCCCACTCACCAGACTGAATAAGGGAAAGGTTAGAGTAAGCTGCCTGTAGGCTGCCACAAAATGCCACATAACACAAGTACGCAGGTCACCCCAAAGCAAGCAGAAATATGATGCACTCAATGTCCATGCTGGTGTGAATGACCTGAGATGTACCTCCCTGGTCTACATGAAAAGAGACATGGATGAGCTCTCTGAGTATGTACCCCAGGCCGGTATGACACTGGCCATGTGCAGCATCCAACCCTCACCAAGAATGATGCCACAGTACAAACACAGAATGATCATGTTTAACAGCTGGCACAGTTACAGCTGTCAGTCCAAGAGGGTCTAATGTCTATCTGCTTGAGATATCAAGCATGACAAGCCATGCTACTGTTCCAGGGATGGCTTGCACCTGTTACCCCTGTGCGTCTGGATACTGGATAAGGCCTTTGCCACCTCCACAGAACCGTATGTAGGCAAGGCCAAAAAGACTACCCACCACCCTAGAAAACATAAGTGGTAAGAAACATAAGGGTAATCATAAGGGTAATGCTGACCAATGCCAGATGTGTAAACTGCAATATGCATGCCCCTGAGGCACTTCCCATTATGGAGAACATCGGTGTCTGTGCAGTGACAGAAGCCTTTGCCATGCCAGAACTGTTCACAGATGTCCTCCCTCTGTGGGCTACAGCTCTGCAATGTGTTAGCTCACTCTGTCTGTTGTACGGCTCATATATGGCTGGTGTACACCTGTCAGGTGTCTTGTTGTGGAGCAGTCATGGGTATATGTGGGATAGCATGATCAATGCAAACCGTACACATGCTCATAGAATGCAATTGTCAAGGATTATGCTGAGTGACCAGTATAGTCCCCCAGCATAGGTCCTCTGAAGTCGTCCACCCCAGTCTTCACAAGTGTAGAGTCTGCTTGTGCTAAATACAGTTTGTGTGCAGTGACAACTTACCTGGGGGTGGAAATGGGATATGGATGTCCAGGGAAAGGTGGGTATGGTCAGATATCAACAATGGTGGTCTACCTCTGGTGTTGAACAGTGAGTACTCATGTTGCAGATGGACAGGTGCAATATGTATCCCCCCATGTGGCTGTGGTGTGTGGTTCTGCCATAGCACATGGACCCACAAATTGTAGTGGCTGTAGGGTAAAGTGGTAGAGACCTGAGTAGTTCTCACACACAATATGCTTGTACCTGATGTTAACAACTGGAATGGTGTATGTGAACACCTGCATATCCCGGCACTGTTCCCAGGGAAGCTAAGTGTGTGTCCTGGATGTGGGTGTGGTGTTCTGGACTGGTTGTGTTGTGTGTTACAGGTCCTGTGGTCACAAAGCATGGTATAGAACATAACCTGCCAGTGCGATGTGCATATCTGACCCTGACATAGGTGGCTGCAAATGCATATATATGCTATTCCTCACCTGACGGGTAGTACTACATGTACATACCTCTGTAGAAATAAAGATGTCAGCACCCTATAAATACTGCAGGTGCAGAATAAGTGCCCAGTAATTTGGATAGTGCGCTCTGCTAATGCGTCTCCCTCAAGTGTCATGATATAGTTAGGTATGGGTTTGAATCCTGCAAATGCTCAGTGTGTGTGAGTGGGGTTTGTGTGTGTGAAAGTCTGTGTGAGGGAAATGTCCCTTTTGGCAACTGGGAAAACACACTACAGGATACACATTCCCCTTTCTAAACACTGATGATGTCAGCACCATATAAGTACAGCAGGAGAAGAGAAACCTCCTAGTAATGCGAATAGCGCGCTCTGCTAATGTGTCCATCTTGACTGTCATAACATAGTTAGGTAGGGGTTTGAATCCTGCAAATGCTCAGTGTGTGTGGAGGGGGTTAGTGTGTGTGCAAGTCTGTATGAAAAAAGTATCCCTTTTGGTAACTAGGAGAACACACTACAGGATGCACATTCCGCTTTCTAAACACTGATGATGTCAGCACCCTATAAGTACAGCAGGAGAAGGAAAGCTTCCCTGTAGTTTGAATAGTGCACTCTGCTAATGCATTTGTCATGAGGGTCATAACATAGTTAAGTAGGGGTTTGAATCCTGTAATTGCCCAGTGTGTGTGGAGGGGGTTAGTATGTGTGCAAGTCTGTGTGAGGGAGATGTCCCTTTTGGCATCTGTGAAAGCGCTCTACAGAATGCACATTCCCCTGTCTCAGCACGGATGATGTCAGCACCCGATACGTACAGCAGGAGAAGGAAAACCTCCCAGTAATTCAAATAGCGCACTCTGCTAATGCGTCTCTTCCGAGTGTCATAATATAGTTAGGTAGGAGTTTGAAACGTGTCAATGGCATGTGTGTGTGTGTTTGAATGTTGCGACTCTGTGTGTGTGCAATTCTGTATAAAAAACATGTGCTTTTTTGAAATCAGGAGATCACACTACATGATGCACATTACCCTTTCCAAACAGTGATGATGTCAGCACCCTATACATACAGCTGGAGAAGAGACATCTGCCAGTAATCAGAATAGTGCAATCTGCTACAGCGTCATTCTCAAGTGCCATAACATATTTAGGTAGGGGTTTGAAACCTGCAAGTGTGTGTGTGTTTGGATGTGGGGAGTTTGTGTGTGTGCAATTCTGTATGAAAAACATGTTAGTTTTGGCAATCAGGAGATCACACTACCTGATGCACATTACCCTTTCAAAACACTGATGATGTCAGCACCCTATAAGTACAGCCAGAGAAGAAAAAACATCTAGTAATCCGAATACTGCGCTTCGCTAATGCATCTCTCTCACGTGTCATGACTTAGTTAGGTAGGGGTATGAATCCTGCAAATGGCAAGTGTGCGTGTATGTGTGTGTGTGCGGGGGTAGTAGGGTGTGTGTAAATGCAAGTGTGAGAGAACAGATCCTTTTGGCAAATACTACAATACACCAGATGCTGCATATTCCCCCAGTAAACACAGGGGATGTCACCACAGTAGGTCACAGAAGGTACCCTTTTAAGATTAGTTTACTGTGCCTCTGTCTAGCAGGGACACAGGAGAGATCCCAGGGGTGAATTTGTGATTTCCCATCCACGCGTCCAAATTTTGCTTGAAGAGGGTCAGCGAGGGGCTATGTCTAACATGAATTGGGATTCTATTCCAGAGTGAGGGGAGCCTTTGGGAAATGAATCTGTCCCTCCAGCATGTCCTATTTATTTTTGTGCTGAGGTTTAGGTCCCTGGAGCGTGTAGCTCTAAGGGACTTGGATTTTTTGAGGTGGAGCATGTCCATTAATTCTGGGTTTGACATGGCTTTGTACGTCAGGCATAGATTGCCTCTGAGTAGGCGGTAAACAACTGAGTAGAGCTGGAGTTTCTTTAGTCGAACTGCATAGGACATCTATTTGTAGCCCATGATCCTCTTGGTGAGGTACTTTTGGGGTCTCTCCAGTTGCTGCAGGTGTCGGGTAAGGTACATCCCAAAAGGGGCATTGTATTCAATTATGAGCCTGATGAGTGACGAGTAGAGGGGCACAATGACCTCTCTTATTCTAGATGCGAACCCTTTCATGATAAGGTGGGCTATGTAGAAGGTCTTTCTAACCACTTTGGCAATGTGATTATCAAAGAAGAGATTACTATCTACGTTGGTCCCCAAATCTCTAATTACTTCTTCCGTACTTAATGGATTGCCACCTATGTGGTAATTTGTGGGCACCTTGTTTTTCACAAAGGGGATGACTATGCACTTTTTAGCATTTAGCTTGAGGCCGTGGCTCTGGCACCAAGCATCCATCTCTGTGAGACCCTTTTGGAGGACGCTTGTGTCAGCTGGAGATTCGATTATGGCCCCCAGTTTGCAGTCATCTGCAAACTTTGTCAGCCATAATCCCCCATGTTAGCCTGAACCTCAGAGAAGTATATACCCAACAAGAGAGGTCCCAGAACTGAGCCCTGTGGGACACCACTTGTAACTGGTTTGGATTCTGACATGGCACCTGCAATTCTGACCATGTGGGTTCTATCTCTGAGACAGTTTGCAACCCATCTTGTGATATAGGGGTTGATATTTAAGCTGGTAAGCTTATTTATGATGCCCAAGTGGGGTATTGTGTCGAAGGCTTTTGTGAGGTCCAGGTAGGCTGTGTGGACTACCTTGCCCTCATCTATGGCTTTGGTAACTGTTTCAAAGAAATCAAGTAGGTTTAAGAGGCATGATCTGCCCTTAACAAAGCTGAATTGGGTAGGGTCCAGTGTCTGGAGGCTCCCAATGTCTTTGTTTATGAGTTCCATGATAATATGCTCCATAGCTTTACAGACCAGACTAGTCAGGCTTATGGGGCAATAGTTTCTGGGGTCCATTGTGGCACCACCTTTGTGGAGTGGGACCACTGTAGCTGTACGCCATTCTTTGGGTACATATCCTGTAGTAAGGCTAAGTATGAACAGTGACTTAATGTGAGGGTTCAGTTCTTCTTGGAGCTCGTGTAAGACACAGCCTGGGACACTGTCCAGTCCCATAGATGCTGTGTTTTCTGCTTTGGAGAGGGCAGCTTTCACCTGTGCATCTGTGATGTCAGGGAGGTTACATTCAGTTGGGATAGGTGTTTGTTCCTTTGGGGGGGAAGGGGGGAGAAGTTTGCGCTGAATCTGTCTGCCAGGATGTTGGCTATGTCTGTAGGTTCGGTATATTTTGTACTGTTATGCAACAATTCAGAGCATATCTGGGAGTTTCCGCCCATGTTTCTGACATAACTAAAGAAGGCCTTGTGATTATCTTTAGTGTCTTGGGCAATTTTTCTTTCGAAACTGGCCTTTGATGATTTTATGAGGGATCGAAGTTTCTTGCTAATACTGATTACAGATGCCTTCCCTTTTTGGGATTTTGCTCTGTCATGTAGTAGCTTCCTCCTTCTGTTGCATAGCTTATTTATGGCCGGGGTCCACCAGACTGGTCTCCTGTTTTTGGAGGAGTGAGTCTTGGTTTTATTTGGGATAGCACGATCCATGCATTCCTGCAGGTGCTCATAGAATGCATTTGTAAAGGATTCTGTGGATTGGGCTGTATTATCCTCTGGCCCAGGGGCTTTGAAGGACTCCACCTCAGTCTTGAGAAGTGAAAAGTTGGCTTTGGAGAAATTCTTTACAGTGATTTCCTTGGCTGGGGTTGGGGACGGGATATGAATGTCCAGGGAAATTTGTTTATGGTCTGATCTTACCAATGAGGGGTTTACCTCTGGTGTGGAACATAGATTCCCCATGTTGGTGATGACTAGGTCCAATATGTTGTTCCCTCTTGTGGGAGTGGTGACCAGTTGTTCCATTGCGTTAGAGTTTATAAATTCAAGGAACCGTTGGCCGAGGGTGTTTGGGCTTGAGTAGTTTTCCCAGTCAATGTTTGGGTAGTTTAAATCATCCAATAACATAGTGTTTGGAGAGACCTTTATATTCTCCAATGCTCTCAGGAATGCCAAGTGGGGCTCCTGTAATAGGGAGAGTGTTCTGTAGCAGGCTACAAACTGAAAGGCAGTTTTGCCCGCTGTTACTTGCACATGGATGGTTTCCAATGCTTCGTGCAGTGCCACTAACCTGGACGTGTAGGTATCTTTGATGAATATAGATACTCCCCCTCCTTTTGTGCTTCGGTCCGAGTTTTGGGGCCTAAAAGCATGGTATGAGTTATAACCCGGTAGTGCTGGGGTGCTCTCAGGAGTCTTGAACCAGGTTTCTGTTACTGCACAGACATCAGTTTCCTCCATACTGAGGAGAGTCTCGAGTGTGCGCATCTTGAGGTTTAGACTTCTGGCATTGAGTAGCATTACTTTTAGTTTTTTTATCTTTGGGTTGTCTATGGAGGTGGGTTTTTCCTTTGAGCCTTGCCTAAAAAAGGCACTATGGGGGTGGCAAGAGCCTTGACCAGTATACAAAAGCCTAAGGTTGACAGGTGCAAGCCGTCCCTATCGAAGCAATGTGGATTGTTGAGCATGTCATCCCAGGCTGACAGACATTGGATCCCCTTTGAATGACACCAATACTTTAGCCAATTGTTGAAACTGATCATTTTGTCTTTATACTGTGGCATCATTCTTGGTGAGGGCAAGATGCTACTCAAGGTCAGGGACATACCAGCCTGGGCTACATGGTCAGAGAGCTCCTCTATGTCTCTTTTCATGTAGTCCAGGGAGGTCCGTCTCAGGTCATTCACACCAGCATGGACAATGATATAGTCATACTTGTACTTGCTTTGGAGTGATCTGAGTGCTTGCATTATGTGGCGGATCCTGGCACCCGACAGGCAGCTTACAGTGACCTTCTCCTTGTTCAGTCTGGTGAGTGGGACATCAGTGTGCCGGACAATAGAGTCCCCTATAACAAGTGTATTTGGTGTGTTGTTTGGCCTTATGGGCTGTGACTGTGAGGCACACTGATTTTGTGAGATATGTGATTTGTGGGTATTGTTGAGGGGTGGCTGTTGCTTGGATATCTGCTTAGGAGGTCTTTGTTGTTTAGGCAGATTTTTATTTAGAGCCTCCGAGTATGTTTCTGTGTGTTTATGTGTTGGGAATGCAGATGCAATAGGTCTGTGTGAGACTGGATTTGTGGTGTGGGTGGTTACCTTTTCCTCCTGACTGACTGTGCTAGTCTTGGGTTGAGAGAGCTCTGCCTCCAGTTTTAGAATTAAGCAGAACTCCCTACATATACATAAGATCAAATTTAAAATTATTTTCTAAAACCTTATACAAAATTGAAAAAAATTATTAGGCATTACTGTTATGCATTTGAAAAAAAATGAATGTCAAGTCTTATATGTTTATATTTATGTATTAATGGCATTAAGAGTGATATAAAAGGGGGCGTGGCCAAGGATGAACACAGGATAGCAGCAGATTTCTTCAGCTCCACCAATTTCATTACATTGACAGGAATTAATTACTTAAAAAATTAATTTTTGAAGTAATTTTCTTTCTAAATATGTTTGTTTTATATTGTTCTTGAACTATATCTAAAAAAGAAAGGAAATCTTAATAATATTCCTGTCAGAAATTACTTTGGAAATTTTCCTGTCAGTTTATCAGTCTGAAATGAGTTCCAGTAAGACAAATTCTCAAGACTCCAGCATCAAGAAAGAACTTCAGTCTCTGATAATTATAGTCCAGCAACTTACTGCTAAGATGGATAAAATGGATACTAAAATAGACACTTTCATAGAAAAACTACAAAACAAATAGACTTGTTACATATGGACCTGCAACAACAGAAGATCCAGATGACAGGCATAGAAGAAGCTGTGAATGACATGGAAAATAGAATACAAGAAGAGGAAATCAACATTGAGTTTCTGCTGAAACAAAATACACATTTACAAACAAAGCTGGATGACCTGGAAAATAGATCTAGGCGCAATAACATTAGGATTTTTGGACTGCCAGAAAATATTGAAGGTAACAATAGTACTTCTTTTTTAACAACATGGCTCCCTAAAACTTTAGATTTACCAGAAGCATTCTCTTTTGGTATCGAAGAGCACATAGATCTATAGCTAATACTAACTCTAACAAAAACTATCCTAGATCAGTTATAGTTAGATTTCTATCATCTTTGATAAAGAGATGGTTCTTAAATCTACTTGGGCTAAAGCTCCTGTTAAGATTAATGAAACAACTGTGCGTTTTGACAATGACTATTCTTCCATGGTATTAGCTAAAATAAAAGTTTTTCTGCCACTAATAAGGGAGCTTAAAAAGCACAGTTTAAAACATACCTTCTGTTTCCTGCCAAGCTTAAAATCTTCCTTCCTGATGGTCCTAAAATTTTCGATGACTTAGACTCTGCTTTACTGTTTATCAAAAAAAATAAGATTTTGGAAAAAATAGAAGAAATGGAATGGGCTAGTCCTTCGTTAAAGAGACTGGCAACTGAAACTTCGTGGAAGACTTCAGAGAAGAAGAAGAGACTAAAAAACAAATGATTTGTACTATGTTTTTTTTTTCTCTCTCATCATTTTATTTTATTATTAATATTTTTAAATATAGTTCCTGCATTTCCAAGAAGCAACAAATAT